>NW_015171586.1:113388-127922 GCF_001447785.1 Gekko japonicus | reverse complement strand
CCTCCCCTCCCTCCCTCCCTCCCTCCCTCCACTTCCTTCCATCTATTTGCTTTCTTTGTTTCTCTCTCTCTTTCTACCTCTCTCATTCTTTCTTTTCATCTCTCTCTCTCTCTCTCTTAGACAAATAAATACCATCAGCAAACAAATAAATATCATTGGAGAGGTAAATATCATCATCAATATCTGTCTTTACCCCTTTTAGTTTTGGCAGTCTCATTTAATGTTAATAAACAGCCAATCTGTGTCTTTCAAAATTAAAAACAGCCAATATTTGTTCCTGTCTCGGGGCTCTCAAACATCTGACGTTTATCCTGTGGGGCGCTTGTGTCGAGCGAGTTCGGCCGCCCCTGTCCTAGATGGGCAGCAGGGGGTGGGTGCGGCAACCTCCCCTCCCCCTGGACTCTTCACCGTTCTGTTCCTTGCTTTCCTTGTGGCAGCTGGCACCTCCATGTGCCCCTGAGCGTGTGTGCTCACAGACTCTGAGAGGAGGGGAAGCCTCATTCCTGAGGGCGTCCCGCTGTGGGAGGCATTTTCATTGAGCTATTTTTCAGGGCTCAGCTGGAAGGCCCTGCAGGCAGCACTGTGCGCCCGGCCTGCCCTGGATAAATGTGTGTGGAGGGAGGCGGGGGTGGGAGGGGGCCTGCCAGGCTCATTACACCCCTCCAGGCAGACAGAGGATCTATGTCCTTTAATATGCGGGGCTGGGAGGGGGCACCTCTGGGTGGGCCTGTCTGTGCTGATCGTCCCTCTGGGTTTTTTGAAGGAGCTGCTGCCCTCTGCCAGGCGGTGAGGAGACTGATACTCGAAACGAGCCCAGCTCCCACAGATGTTGGGGGCAGGATGGATTTGGGGCAGGCCCATAGCTAATGGCCCCAGTGCTGGACCTCCTGATATCACCTGGTATGTTTGGCCACTGTGTGACAGAGTGTTGGACTGGAGGGGCCATTGGCCTGATCCAACATGGTTGAGCAGTGGAACACAGTCTGCCTCGGGAGGTGGTGGGTGCTCCTTGGCTGGACGTTTTCAAGCGGAGGATGGACGGCCCTCTTTCGTGTATGTCGTAGGGCTGTCTTTCGGCTGTGCTCCTGCAGAGCACAGGGGGTGGGACTAGATGACCTGCAAGGTCCCTTACAACTCTAACATTCTATGATTCTATAACATTGGCTTCTCTTATATAATGTGGGGCCCATGGGGCCTGGCCCCCTAACGTTTCTTCCAGGGCTCCCAATCTGAGCCTTGGGTTTTCCTACCCCTGAGCTTCACAGTAGCTAAACGCCTGTCAGTGAAACAGGGTCTGCATAGGATCGGAGGTCCGGTCTCACAAGACCATCTCCTGGTCAAACTTTAGAGTGAGTTTCTCTTCAGAGTTCTGCAACCAGGGAGAGGCGGGTGACTCTCCGCATGTTTGCAGAAGGAAGAGGTGATCCTTCATGCTGTGGGAGGGGTGTGTGTGTGTGTGTGTGTGGTGTGACTGACAAGCAGGGGTCATTTCGTAGAAAAAGAGGTGCAGGAGCTCATTAGCATAACTCATTAGCATAACTTATTTGCATATGCCACACACCCTGACATCACCGGAAGTGTGTCAGAAGGCAACACCCTCTGCTCAGGCTCCACTGGACTGTTTTGGATTGCTAGATATTGGGGGGGGGGGAGAACGTGCAGATCTGCCCTCATAGAGGAGGGGGGGCTTGTACCTGAATAAAACTGAGCTTGTACCTGAAGGTGGGCCGGGGGGGGGGTCTCTGCAACTTACCAGACTGAGGGCTGCTGGGAGCAGGGGGGGGGGCTTGTTGCATGTGCCCACGCCCTGGGCTCCTTACTGCTGGAGCTCCGCTCCTGTGCGCTCCCGCAGGAAATGACCCCTGCTGACAAGTGGCCTCACCAACGCTTGGGAAATCAAGGCACGGGATCCCAGCTGTGCCCTCCGTGGCTCTGAAGTACACCGGCTTACAGTTAGTCAATCAGCCCAATCTGAACCAGCACAGTCCAGGGCAGGGAAGAAAGAATGTGCGTCGCTTCATACAGACATATAATGGCTGGACCCCTGAGCAAAAAATGCCCCCCCAGCAAAAAGTTGCTAGCTATGGGGCTGATTTGGGGTGCCAAAGAAGGCAGCGGCCCCCCTCCTTGAGCTGGAGTGGCCGCGGAGGAGAGGAGAGGACGCTTCGCCCACCCCCACCCCGCTTCTTGTCCAGTCAGGGAGGCAGCGCTCAGAAAAGCTGCCCTCGGCAAAAACTCCTTCCAGAAGGCACAGGATTTGGCAGGCGGGAGAGAAATTGATGGGAGCCGTGCGGCGTTTTCTGCTTTGGCCTTACAAACGTCCACTTTGAAAAATGCACCCCGGCCAGGTGGCTGCAGCAGCCGGTCTGACATCACCCAAAGTCCTTGGTGGAGTTTGCCTGAGCTCAGCGTTGTGTCGACACTTCTTCCTTCTCCGCTTTAGCCTCACAGAAGCCCTACGAGGCAGGGAGGGCTACCAAGCCTAGCTTGAGAGGCTCCTGGAGATCTGGGGGGCTGTGCCTGAGGGAGAGGTTTCAGTTCCTCCTAGGCCCTATCGTGTGCTGCGGAATCTGCCCTCCAAAGCTGCCTGCTTCCTCCAGGGGGACGCATCGCTGCAGTCTGGAGATCAGGTGGAATTCCGGGAGATCGGACTTCCGATTTTGGCAATCTAATGGTGCACATCTCTCAGGAGCTCCCGAGGATGTGATCCGTGAGCCGGCGGATGAGAGGGGGTGCAATTGTACGTGTCTCCCCCGAAGCCTTTGCGAGGGGCTCCTAGCCATGGGACGCCAAGGATCGCCTCTCCCCTGGCATGTTGCCAGGGGATTGAGGCGTTCCAATGCCCCGATGGTCTCGCCGCTGCGTTCCAGTACTGGACTCAGAGACGCACGCCGGGGCAAGCGAGTGGAGGTCGAGCGCTTTACACGTCCGATGGCGGGATCTACCTGATCTACATTGATAGTGAGTTTGGTTGAATTCCGGGAGATCTACAGACCCCACCTGGAGGTTGGCAAGCCTGTGGGGTAGGTGAGGCTGAGCGAATGAGACCTGCCTCAGAGTCACCCCGGGGCTTCCCAAGGCGGTGGGGGGATTTGCAACCCGCTCTCCCAGATATGGATGCCAGCCCCCAGGTGGGATCTGGGGATACCCGGGAATTACAGCTCCTGTCTAAGAATCGGTTCCCCTGCAGAAAAGGGATGCTCTGGAGGGTGCGCTCCGTGGCACTGTACCCCACTGAGGTCCCCGGCCTCCCCAGACTCTGCCCCCCAAGTGTCCAAGCATTTCCCAACCTGGATCTGGCAACCCTGAAGCCCCCTCCCCCACCCCTGCCTGGCGACCTGGCGACCTCACTCCCTGATTGTAGCCTGCTGTGCCACACTGGTTCTGGAAGGAGGGGCATTTCAAGAGGGTCCTCCTGCCCACCATCTGCCTGCGGCTACAGGATGGAGAAAGTCACCCTAAGGGGCACTGGGGGGGGCCCGGCAATCCAAGAAAGGGCCAGTCAGATGGCAGCAGAAGTCCGCTCTCTCCATGTGGCACTGCTGCCCCCTGGTGGACAAAAGCCTCACATGGCCAGCAGAACGGAAGAACTTCAGCCCCCAAAGGGAAGGTTGCTGGTCTTCCTTTTGCAAATCACAGCGAAGGGAAACCTTGAAGACGAACAACGCTTATTTCTGTATGTGCATTTGTGACTCACGAAAGCTCACACGGAAATAAATGCTGTTGGTCTTCAAGGTGGAGGATAAGTCTATCAAGGGCTACTGGCCGTGGTGACTGAGCAGAACCTCCACATTCAGAGGCAGTCAACCTCTGAAGCCCAGAGCCAGGAGGCGACATCAGGGGAAGGCCTCGGCCTCTCTGCCCTGTTGTTGGCCCTCCAGAGGAACTGGCTGGCCCCTGTGGGAGACGGGAGGCTGGACTAGAGGGACCCTCCCTGGTCTGACCCAGCACGGCTCTTCTGGTGCCCTTATCAGGGGAAGGCCTCGGCCTCTCTGCCCTGTTGTTGGCCCTCCAGAGGAACTGGCTGGCCCCTGTGGGAGACGGGAGGCTGGACTAGAGGGACCCTCCCTGGTCTGACCCAGCACGGCTCTTCTGGTGCCCTTATCAGGGGAAGGCCTCGGCCTCTCTGCCCTGTTGTTGGCCCTCCAGAGGAACTGGCTGGCCCCTGTGGGAGACGGGAGGCTGGACTAGAGGGACCCTCCCTGGTCTGACCCAGCACGGCTCTTCTGGTGCCCTTATCAGGGGAAGGCCTCGGCCTCTCTGCCCTGTTGTTGGCCCTCCAGAGGAACTGGCTGGCCCCTGTGGGAGACGGGAGGCTGGACTAGATGGACCGCTGGTCTGATCCAGCAGGGCTCTTGTGACGTTCTTAAGGTGTCACTGGACTTTTGTTTTGCTTGCCCCCCCCCCCCCCGCTGGAGGATTATTGTCACAGAACAAAATCCCAGGGCCAATCTGCTGCATGATATAGGATATTCATGAACCACCTTCCATTTTAGCCCTCTCTAAATGCAGCCATGGGGCTGGGAACAGTGGCTACCTACCTACCTACCTACCTACCATCTGCTTCATTTGTCACCTGTCTTTCTCACGGAGGCTAAAAGCCAATTGCAAAGAGATTACAAACTACAACAAACAACTCACTCCGACAACATAAGACATCCAGTAATCCACGCCATCAGGCAATGTTGTTGAAAAAAGACCACCTAAGGTATAACAAGGAGTTGCGGTGGCTCAAGTGGTTAAGATGCTGAACTGCAGGCTGTGGAAGGTCGGTAGTTCAGCAGTTCGAGACCCTAGTTGCTGCATGACGGAGTGAGCTCCCGTCTCTAGTTCCAGCTCCTGCCAACCTAGCAGTTTGAAAGCAAGAAATTGCAAGTAGATAAATAGGTGCCGCTTCGGTGGGAAGGGAACAGACTTCCCTGTTCCTTGGTGTTTAGTCATGCCGACCACATGACCACGGAAACGTCTTCCGACAGCGCTGGCTCTTCGGCTTGGAAACGGAGATGAGCACCGCAACCCTAGAGTCGGACTCGACTGGCTTTCGAGCAAGGGAATCTTTACCTTTACCTTTAAGGTATAACACCCTATAACAATGCAGAAACTGGGTTACACAGAGAGAAGACAAGGCAGGAAAACCAAGAAGATACATATTTCAACGTGGCAACAGACTACAATCCTGTTCCCTCATGACAGCACCCTCCAAAACCGCTCCATCCCCTTACAGAATTGCCCTCTGCAGAGTTTTGCACCTTCTGCAGAAGGACAGAAGTGTGGGGAAAAGGCCATTCCACAAGGCGGGGAGTGCGGCAGAGAATGGGGGGGGGGACAGGCAGCTGCCAATCTGACACCGCTGCAGGGTGGCACTTTCGGAAGACTTTGCTGGGAGGATGTGATGAGGCGTAGCGGAAGAGGCAGTCCTGCGGGGATGGGGGCCCAGGGCCACGGCACAGCCAAGGACGGGCCCATGAACTGTTTTCTCCTTCTTGGGAGGTTTTCAAACAGACGCCAGGTGGCCACCTGACAGCAGTGTGGATTCTGTGAACTGAGGCAGATCATGAGAGGGAGGGCTGGAAGGGCTGCCTCAGTGCTGAGTTCTCGTGGCCCTTTCTTACGTGCCCAGGGAAATGCCGATGGCCACTTTGGGGCCAGGAAGCCATTGTTCTCAAGGCCGGTTTGCCTGGGGATCCTGGAGGTTTTTTGCCCTCTTCTGGGAATGGAGCAGGGGCCACTGGGGGTGCGTGGGGGAGGGGTAGTTGTGAATTTCCTGCCTTGTGCAGGGGGGTTGGACTAGATGACCCTGGAGGTCCCTTCCACCTCTATGATTCTGTGATTCTATGATCTGTTTTCTCCTCCAGAATCCCTCTCCTTGCAATACCAAAGTGCAGGGGGAAGGGGAACCTGTCTTCTTTTTGCACCAGGGCGCCCTATGTTCTCGGGCAGGGCCAGTTTCTTGCAAGGAATCTCCAAACTGCAGCAGCCTGGGTCCATTTCCCCCACATTTACTCCCTGGCTCCGGCAGTCTCTTTTCTCCCTGGGAAAGATGACGTTGTAAGCTGCAGGCCCCTGCGGACAAAAAAGCTCCTGGTTGGAGGGAGCTGAGGAGGGGAGGGGTGGATATCGATTCCTGCCCCCTCCTCTACGAATGCTGCTCAACTGACGGGAGAGGGAAGGGGAAATCTTGAGCCCCCTCCCCACCCCTGTGTGGCTTTTACTCCATTTCGGTCCCACAGCTCCAGGAATCATCTTGGGGGAGGGGGAGGGGGAGGCTGGGAAGATGCACGGCCGGCAACACTTTCTGTGGAAGGCTGGCTCCGTCCAGGCCAGTAAAAAGAGACTTCAAGAGGAAATTCAAGAGGGAACTGGATAAGCATATGGAGCAGAGGACCCTCAGTGGCTATGAGTCACAAGGTATACAGAGGAACTCTCGGTCTGGGGCAAGGGATGCTCTGTATTCTTGGTGCTTGGGGGGGGGCAATAGTGGGAGGGCTTCTAGTGTCCGGGCCCCACTTGCTGGACCTCCTGAGGGCACCTGGTACTTTTGGCCCCTGTGTGACACAGAGTGTTGGACTGGATGGGCCTTTGGCCTGATCCAACGTTGGCTTCTCTTATGTTCTTATAAGGGAATTGGATAAAGATATGGAGCAGAGGTCCATCAGTGGCTATTAGCCACAAGGGATAGATAGGGACTCTGGGGCAAGGGATGCTCTGTGTTTTTGGTGCTGGGGGGGGCAACAGTGGGTGGGCTTCTAGTGTCCTGGGCCCACTGCTGGACCTCCTGAGAGCACCTGGTATTTCTGGCCACTGTGTGATCCAGAGTGTTGGACTAGAGGGGCCACTGGCCTGATCCAACATTGGCTTCTCTTATGTTCTTCTATGGAGCACAGGTCCATCAGTGGCTCTTAGCCACAAGGTACAGATAGGAATTCTTGGTCTGGGGCAAGGGATGCTCTTTTTTTTTGGTTGTTTGGGGGGGGGGGGTTGACAGTGGGAGGGCTTCTGGTGTCCTGGCCCCACTGGTGGACCTCCTGAGGGCACCTGGTATTTCTGGCCACTGTGTGAAACGAAGTGTTGGATGGATCAGCCATTGGCCTGAGCCAACATGGCTTCTCTTATAGTCTTAAGAGCACAGGTCCATCAGTGGCTATGAGCCACAAGGTATAGCCAGTTTGGTGTCGTGGTTAAGTGCACGGACTCTAATCTGGGAGAACCAGGTTTGATTCCCCACTCCTCCACTTGCACCTGCTGGTGTGACGTTCGGTCAGTCACAAGCTCTGGCACAGCTGTCCTTGAAAAAGAGCCGTTTGTGTCAGAGTTCTCTCAGCCCCACCTGCCTCACAGGGTGCCTGTTGTGAGGAGGGGAAGGGAAAGGAGGTTGTAAGCCGCTCTGAGACTCCAAGTGAAGGGCGGGGGATAAATCCAATCTCTTCTCTTCTTCTTCTTCTAAAGATAGGAACTCTCAGTCTGGGGCAAGGGATGCTCTGTATTTTTGGTGCTTGGGGGGGGCAACAGTGGGAGGGCTTCTAGTGTCCTGGCCCCACTGCTGGACCTCCTGATGGCCGCTGGTGTTTTTGGCCACTGTGTGACAGAGTGTTGGACTGGATGGGCCACTGGCCTGATCCCACACTGGCTCCTCTTATGTTCTTATGACTTACTTCCTGACTTCATGTACAGGCCCACCTTTCTTGCTGAGCGACTCGAGGCAGACTGCACAAGTACAAACAACGCAACAGACACAGCATAATACATACAACAAACAATCAAACACAAACTGCATTACAGGATTAGAGAATCCACGAGAGGACTGTGTACAGTGAGGGAGGATTAGAACAGTGCAGAACAATTTGGTTTACCAAAGTTTGCCTGCCCTCGGTGGGCAGACTCCCGCTCCCATCAATGGAGAGGGGGAGGAAAAGGAGGGAGGGGAGCTCCAGCAACACAGATGCCACCCAGAAACGGCATCACAGAGTCGGCAAAGCTCTAGGAAGTTGCTCTAAGCGCTATGACCTTTACCATCAAGATTAGGGGGAATTCCTAGAGCGTCTCAGGGGCTGTGGTTTCCCTCCTGGGTGGGGTTGCCAGTTCTGGGTTGGGGGGATTCCGGGAGATTTGGGGGTTGAGCCTGAGGGAGGCAGGTTTGTGGAGGGGAAGGAGCTCAGTCCAGCCTCCAAAAGCGGCCATTTCCTCCAGGGAATCTGATCGGTTGTAATTCTGGGAGATCTCCAGGGCCCACCCAGAGGATGGCAACCCCTAGGACTGGGGGCAGAGAACCGGGGCAGGGAATGTGCATGGAAACTTGCCATGTGAAGAAGAAGAAGAGATTGGATTTATACCTCCCCCCTCACTCGGAGTCTCAGAGCGGCTTACAAACCCCTTTCCCTCCCCCTCCCCACAACAGACACCCCTGTGAGGTAGGCGGGTCCGAGGCAGCTCTTGACAGAAACGGCTCTTTTTCAAGAACAGCTCTGATGGGACTACGGCTTGCCCAAGGTCATCCAGCAGGTGCAACTAGAGGAGCGGGGAATCAAACCCGGTTCACCCAGATTAGAGTCCGCGCACTTAACCACGACACCAAACTGGCAACGGGGAAGCCACTGAGAGGCAGTGCGGGGTAGTGGTTAGAATGTCAGGCTCCATTCGGTGGGATTAGGCCAGGGGTCCCCAGCGTGTTGCACATGGGCGCCATGACACCCACCTGCGCCTTTCTTGGCAGCACCCGTCAAGTGTTTTTAGAAAGGAGGGGTAGGGTTGCCAACCCCCCCGGTTTGCCAGGGGTCCCCCGTTTTGGGGAGGTTCTACTCGGAAGCCCCACCCCCAACACCCACAGCCACCACCCCTCCCTTTAAGTTTGTGGAACCCACGATTCCTCCCAAGCCCAATCTCCACTTGAGATCAGGCTTGCAGGGAAATGCCAGCTCCGTGCACTTAAAAGGGAAACGCGGCTGCTCTTAAAGGGGAAACGCCGGCTCCTGCACTTAAAAGGGAAATGCCGGTTCCTTTAAGTGCAGGGAACTGCCATTTCTGGAGATCCGGCACACGGGCGGGTGGGTGGAGGTGGCGGCGGATGTCCCCAACGTGACATCATCACGTCAGGATGCCCCGCCCCCTCCAGGAACGCCCCCCAAGTCCCCTGCTGGGGGTGGAAGATGGACTTGGCAACCCTAAGGAGGGGGCAGGTGGAGACTTCCCCCAGCAAGGCTTCTGATTGGCCACTGGAGATCTGATTGACTGGGCAGATTTCTAAAAAAGGTTACTTTGCAAGCAGCTGCCAGCGCAGCGCACTTTGCGACTGAAGGACAGCCATGGCAGCCATTGTGTGGCTGGCCCCACCTCCTGCAGCACCTACCACAGTGCCAGAATTCCTAAGGTGCTCCCAGGCTCAAAAAGGGTAGGTACCCCTGGATTAGTCGAATCCCCAGCCTTCCACAGAAGCTCATGGGGTGACCCCGGGCCAGTCACACACTCTCGGTCTTACCTACCTCGCAGGGTTGTGGTGGGGATGAAACGGGGGAGAGGAGAAGGACCCGAGCCGCTCTGGTTCTCCACTAGGGAGGAGGGCAAGGCACAAGTGAAGGAAAGACACAAATGAACCTTGAAGCCTATTTATTTATTTATTTATTTATTTATTTATTTATTTCAGCTTACTACCCCGCTCTAACCCCCTAAGGGGTTTCTGAGCGGCTACAGTTACTCATTTTTCCCTAACCTATGGCCACAATTATTGGGGGTGGGGACAATCCCTACCGGCACCCAGTGGAGGGGTTTTCTCCCAGGTCGGCTAAGTCGACTTTTGGCGTCACTCATGGCTTCTGGCTCCTTTCTGGCGGTCTTTCAGTGGCGGATCGGTCGGGCCCTTCTGTCACGCGGCATGCTCCGGCGCGGCCTTGGCTCAGTCCTCGCAGCTCCGCCCGGCCTGCGCCGTCCACGCGCACGTGTCATCCTGGCTCCGCCTCTCCGCTGACGTCTGTTCCGCCTCCGATGTGCCCGGACGCTTTCGCCTTCCACCGGGCTCCGACGCTCCAATGGCCCCCACAGCGGGGGAGGGTGCCCCCTACCTTCTAAGGTAGGTTCCCATTTATCTACTTGCACATTTTTGATGTTACTTGGCGCTTTCGGACCGCTGGGTTAGCGGGAGCTGGGAGAAGGGCCAGGTGCCCATGGAATGACTACAGAACTGGTGCTGTGTGCAGACCCCACCTTACTGCTGGTTGTAAATGAGCCACCAGGGTGTTCCGTAGCCAGCTTGGAGTTTCTGACTTGTCTCTGTGGGCAGACCAGAGTTCATTACAATTGGTTACCGTGGCCTGGATCCACAGGGCCAGATCAGTGTGGGAAGCACAGTCCCCTTCAGCACCCCACCCTCCCGGAAGAGCAACATACACACACACACACACACACACACACACACACACCGGTCTGGTCAGGATTGGAGCCGGGCAGAATCCTACCAAGAACTTTAGGTCTATCTAAGAGCTGCATTTTCAGAACAAATGCCTGTTTAACTTAGTTAAGTCAGGTAGCCCCGTTCGTCTGTCTGCAGCAGTACTGACCAAGGATCCTGTAGAAAAAATGGTGTGGCCTTTACAGTCCCTTGGACTGCAAGGAGATCAAATCGGTCAATCCTAAAAGAAATCAACCCATTCCTGACTGTTCCCTGGAAGGCCAGAGACTGAAGCTGAAGCTCAAAGACTTTGGCACCCAAATGAGAAGGGATCCCTTACTGGAGAAGAAGACCCTGATGCTGGGAAAGATGGAAGGTCAAAGAAGAAGGGGGCAGCAAAGGATGAGATGGTTAGACAGTGTCATCGAGGCAACAAACATCAAATTGAGCAGACTCTGAAGGATGACGGAGGACAGGAGGGCCCGGCGTGATGTAGTCCATAGGGGTCGCAAAGAGTCAGACTCAACTGTGCGACTGCACAACAACGACAACAGCAGTACCAAAGAGCAGGAGTCCAGTCGCACCTTACAGATTTGCAACATTTGCAACAGGGGAGGAGCTTTCAAAAGCTCAATCACCCTGCCATAAATTTTGTCAATCTTTGAGGTTTTACTGGACTCTTGCTCTTGTCTACTGTTTAACTTGAGAACTCATCTTGCAGAAAGGCTGGATTTTAAAAATTAAAACTTGTGCATGAATAAATGGAAGCCAGTTTTTAAAAATCCAAGCATCGTCCCAGGCAGCACCCTCCCTTCCAAATCCTCTCCTGCCAGACAAATTCTCTTGCACATCCAGCGCCCGCAAATTCCTGATTCGAGTGCAGCTGAAAAATGGCTCAATGCTGCCACCCGCTGGCTGAAGGGGCACAGCTCCCCGGCTGATGGGATTTCCCACCTTACCAGAAGCCTGACTTAGCAAAAGCCCACCCATTAGAGTTGCCAGCCTCTAGGTGGGAACTGGAGGGTCCCCTGGAATTACAGCTCATCTCCAGACTACAGAAGTCAGTTCCCGAGGAGGAGGAAGAGGAAGAAGAAGAGGAGGACGAGGAGGAGGAGATTGCCTAAGACCCCCAGAGAGGCACTGTCAGTCTAAGCAGACAGTGCGGACTTCAATAGACTGAGGGTCTGATACGGCAACTTCAGGTGGTATTGCTTTGCTTCTTGCTGAGGAAGGAGAGCCACAGAGAAGGTTCCATATTTGAAGGGCTGTCATGTAGAAGATGGAGCGGATCTATTCTCTCTTGCTCTGGATTGCAAGACGAGATCTAATGGGTGGAAGTTACAAGGGAGTCGTTACCAGCTAAATATTGGGAGAAACTTCCTAACTGTAAGAGTGGTTGAGCAGTGGAACAGACTGCCTCGGGAGGTGGTGGATGCTCCTTCTTTGGACGTTTCCAAGCAGAGGCTGGATGACCACCTTTCGGGTATGTTGTAGGGCTGTCTTTTGGCTGTGCTCCTGCAGAGTGCAGGGGGTTGGACTAGATGACCTGCAAGGTCCCTTCCAAGTCTTTTTTTTTTTTTTTTTGGATAGGAGTGTCAGTTTATTTTTTATTTTTTGTATTTAATTTTTTTATTAAATTTTATCTTACATAACAAACAACATCAACATACACTTTCAACAACAATTATAGAACATGTAGAGTATGCACAACGGTATCCTTTAAGTTTAGTACATATTAACGATTTGGCGTAAAAAGTAAGTCAAACCTAATTGACAACAATTAATTTTGAAAAACATTATATGAACACACACTATCTATAACTTGTGCGTATGTCTCAATCTGAATAAAAGGCATAATCTTTATATTTCTGTGGTAACTTATAGACTCTTGGTTGACATGCTGTAACATATTCAAAGAACACAAACCATTTTTCCTTACAATTATTTACAGAGTTAGGATTGTCAAAGGTTATATGTTGCATTGCTATTTTATCTGAAACAACTATATCCCATATCTTTGTTCTCCACTGTACATTCTATGTTTCTATGATTCTAAGGTGAAGAGGGAATTAAGATTGCTGGGGGAAAGATCAACAACCTCAGATATGCAGGCGATACCACTCTAATGGCAGAAAATGAAGAGGACCTCAAGAGCCTCTTGCTCAGGGTAAAAGAGGAGAGCGCAAAAGCTCAACATCAAAAAAACTAAGATCATGGCATCCGGCCCCATCACTCATTGGCAAATAGAAGGGGAAGTCGTGGAAGTAGTGACAGACTTCACGTTCCTGGGATCCCAGATCACCGCAGACTGTGACAGCAGCCATGAAATTAAAAGACGCCTGCTCCTTGGGAGGAAAGCGATGGCGAACCTAAACAGCATGATAAAAAGTAGAGACATCACCCTGCCAACAAAAGTCCGCATGGTCAAAGCAATGGTATTCCCAGTAGTCATGTATGGCTGCGAGAGTTGGACTATAAGGAAGGCCGAGTGCCGAAGAATAGATTCTTTTGAACTATGGTGCTGGAGAAGACTCTTGAGAGTCCCTTGGACTGCAAGGAGATCAAATCAGTCAATCCTAAAAGTAATCAACCCTGACTGTTCCCTGGAAGGCCAGATAATGAAACTGAAGCTCAAATACTTTGGCCACCCAATGAGAAGGGAGCACTCCCTGGAGAAGACCCTGATGCTGGGAAGGATTGAATGTCAAAGAAGACGGGGACGGCAAAGGATAAGATGGTTAGACAGTGTCATAGATGCAACAAACATAAAATTGAGCCAACTTCAGAGGACGGCGGAAGACAGGAAGGCCTGGTGTGATCTGGTCCATGGGGTCGCGAAGAGTCAGACTCGACTGTGCGACTGAACAACAACAACAAAAGGTGAAGCACCCGTAGAAAGGACTTGATTTCTTTGTGAACCCTCAGAGCAGGATGGAACAGAGGGACTCTTTAGGCTGTGGCTTGCAAAAAAGGGGGGAGGGCGACCAATCTCCACGGCGGAAGGAGAGCAGAGACAGTCCTTGACCTGCAAGGGGAGGGGAGAGGGGGAGGCCAGTGGGTGGTACGGTAGAAGTGGGGGCGATCCAGCAGAGCACAAACAGGAAACTCACCTCTACGGGCGGGGAGGTTTGCAGACGCGCCTGCCTCCATAGCTGCAGCATTTCTCGGTCCTGGGGCATTCATGGTCATTCTGGCAGCTCTTGGCACAGGCGCTGGGGGCAGCCGGGATCGATGGGCAGGATCCAGGCTTTGTTGTAATGGAGAACAGCCCCGAGGGCGTGAGACAGGTGGTGGCAGCTACAAGCATAGATGGCTTCAAGAGGGAATTAGATAAGCATATGGAGCAGAAGTCTGTCAGTGGTCCCTATTAGCCACAAGGTATAAATAGGAACTCTCAGTCTGGGGCAAGGGATGCTTGGGGGGGGGGCAAGACTGGGAGGGCTTCTGGTGTCCTGGCCCCACTGCTGGACCTCCTGATGGCACCTGGTATTTTTGGCCACTGTGTGACACAGAGTGTTTGTTAAGTCCGGCGCTTAACAATGAGTCGAAGAGTGATTTCAGCAAAACTCAGGTTTATTCAGCTCGATAATCAACTTCTCCAACACGGTACAACTCCTCATAGCCTGAACAGCTTGTCCATTTCAGCTGCTCGGTATTTAAACATTCCGGGCTAATGTAGCCATACCTACTATACAAGTACCAACCTATCAGGTTGTTCGCATAATAGCCCAATCACAAACGTTCCCACCACAGACAGTTCAAATGTGATTGGACACAATACTTTCGGCGCGAATCCTAGCCGACGTCTGAAGCTTAGCATAGCTTCTCTATGGGATGATTCACACTTCATCCCCGTGCATTCAGGGCAGCATCTGAATACACTACAAATCCCTCCCCCCTAAGCAAAAACACTACGAACAGTCATAATCACTCAGGTGCACGTCGATTTCTCTGAGATCTATGAGGTGGTACAATCTCAGGGCACGGTTCCGTCAGTGGCACTCCATCGGACTCTGTAACCACAGAGTCAGGAACATTCCCTTCTGCTTCAGTGGGTCCAAGAGTAGGGGTCTGCCCTGCCTCTTGCCCAGTACTGTGGCCCTCAGGCTCAGCAGTACTCGCCTCCTCTAGAGGCCGCGGGAATTCCTCGGGGTCT
>NW_015171586.1:112806-112915 GCF_001447785.1 Gekko japonicus | reverse complement strand
CTTTGGTCGTTCTGACCATACGTTCCGCCTGGCCGTTCGATGCCGGGTGGAACGGGGCTGACGTTATCTGCCTGATGCCGTTGTCAGACAGGAACCTTTGGAACTCTTC
>NW_015171586.1:105855-108637 GCF_001447785.1 Gekko japonicus | reverse complement strand
ATCCCTGTGCATTCAGGGCAGCATCTGAATACACTACAGTGTTTGACTGGATGGGCCACTGGTCTGATCCAGCATTGGCTTCTCTTATATATATATTTATTTATTTATTTTTCACATTTATGTTCTTACTAGTAATAATGCCCGTTGCGGAAATAAATACAACGAGATCTAGAAAGAGGCTCTGGGAGAGTGCTCTGGCTTTGGGCAAACAGTGTCAGTTTCCTGCGGCGACCTCAGTCATATGCAAAAGACCAGGTTGTCGCAGCAGTTGTGGTGTGGGCGGGACCCGGGCTTTGCCTTCTGATTGGTGGTGATATATGCTGAGGAGCAGTGCCATCAGCCATACACTAAGGGAGTGCATTTTAGAATTAAAACTTTGGCACCCACTATTCAATTATATATAAGGAGAGATAAGAGGGAACTGGATAAAGATATGGAGCAGAGGTCCAACAATGGCTATTAGCCACAAGGTATAGACAGGCACTCTCAGTCTGGGGCAAGGGATGCTCTATATTCTTGGTGCTTGGGGGGGCAGCAGTGGGAGGGCTTCTAGTGTCCTGGCCCCACTGATGGACCTTCTGAGGGCACCTGGTGTTTTTGGCCACTGTGTGACACAGAGTGTTGGACTGGAGGGGCCACTGGCCTAATCCAACATTGGCTTCTCTCTTGTGTTCTTATGAACTGGATAAGCATCTGGAGCAGAGGTCCATCAGTGGCTATTAGCCACTAGGTATAGATAGGGGCTCTGGGGCAAGTGATGCTCTGTATTCTTGGTGCTTGGGGGGGGTCAATAGTGGGAGGGCTTCTGGTGTCCCGGCCCCACTGATGGACCTCCTGATGGCACCTGGTGTTTCTGGCCCCTGTGTGACACAGAGTGTTGGACTGGATGGGCCATTGGCCTCTCTGAGACTGACCCCGGCATTCACAAGAGGTCAAAGGGAGAGTTCCTCCCACCATTTATTTATTTGTTTGTTTAATTTGTATCCCGCCCTCCCTGCCAAGGCAGGCTCAGGGTGGCTTACAGAATATAGATAAATATATTAAAACAGCGAAATATGTTAAACAATATAAATTAAAATGATGAGGGCGTTCTCTCAGCATCTAGATGGTCAACTGCCACCACAGTGTGAGTTCTTGCCGGGCTATTAGATATTAAGTTGGTGCTGATGTTAGGGCCAGGGCTTCAGTGTTAGAAAGCGGCCCCTAATCGAATGCCTGGTGGAGGAGCTCCATTTTACAGGCCCTGCGGAACTGTACCAGGTCCCGCAGGGCACTGATGTCATCCGGGAGCTCATGCCACCAGTGCGGGGCCCGCCACGGAATAGGCCCTGGCCCTTGTCACGGCTACAAAAATGATAATGATACATTCAAATGTGTAAGTTCAGATACATAAAGATAGAAGATGACAACGACGGGACGGTGGTCTCCGGAATGCGATGCCGTTTCGACAAACGTTTTCTTCTAACCAAGAGTCTATACGCTGATGATGGATGACAAATTGTACTTCAATGGAAAAGCTGCCCAATTCACACATAAGCTTTATTCTGTTTGAGAGATGTTCTTTTCCATTACTTATATTGGGCAGCTTTTCCATTGAAGTGCAATTTTTCATACATCATCAACTTATAGACTCTTGGTTAGAAGACAACGTTTGTTGAAACGGCATCGCATTCCGGAGACCACCGTCCCGTCGTTGTCATCTTCTACCTTGTCACAGCTAGCCTGGCTTCTTTAGGGCCTGGGAGGGCCAGACAGTTCTGGGACCCCAATCTTAGTGCTCTCTGGGGGACATGTGGGGTTCTGTCCCACCTTTGAGTGGGTCTGGGAACACCTTTGCCCAATGGAGTAGCAGCTCAGGTAATTCTCCCTCACTTCTTCCCTCTCGCTCTCTCTGTACTTGAGTGCAGGATTATTCTGAGGAGCTCCCAGGGAAGGGTCTGTGCATCCCTCAGTTTTACCCCCACACACAAGCACACACACAACATCCCTGTGAGGCAGGCCAGACTGAGAGAGAGTGCCGCTCATGGATCTTCACAGGAGAGCGGGGATTGGGACCTGGGTCTCCCACATTCAGCACTGACCACTGTGTCACATAGACTCTGTGTCCCGAGGTGACCACCAGCCTCTCCAGTGGAAGGAGGAGCCCGTAACCTAGGATGCATATAAACAAATAGCCGGGGCTTGTAGGGAGAGTGTTCGGAAAGCGAAAGCTCAGTATTTATTTTTATTATATTACATTTATTCATCACCTAATTCCCACAACTGTGGCGCTCTAGGCGTTGTGCAACATTCTAAAACCATAAAAACATATAAAAGTCATATCAAGCATCATGGAATAATTAAAAGCAAGTGGTGAACATCTTTGCAGTTCCCTTCCATTTGCTCCGTGATCGCTTCGCACTTACCGGGGGTGGGGGTGGGGGGTAGTATGAGTGAGGACTAACAAAAGATGCTAAATACAGCAAAAAGGGGGGGTTCTTTGGTGTCGTGGTTAAGTGCGCAGACTCTAACCTGGGAGAACCGGGTTTGATTCCCCACTCCTCCACTTACACCTGCTGGGTGACCTTGGGCAAGCCACAGTTCTGTCAGAGCTGTCCATGAAAAAGAGCCCTTTCTGTCAGAGCTCTCTCAGCCCCACCCGCCTCACAAGGTGTCTGTTGTGGGGAGGGGAAGGGAAAGGAGTTTGTAAGCTGCTCTGAGACTCCTTCGGGTAGTGAAGGGCGGGGCATAAATCCAATCTCCTCCTCCTCCTCCTCCTCCTCCTCCTCCTCCTCCACCTCCT
>NW_015171586.1:75310-105605 GCF_001447785.1 Gekko japonicus | reverse complement strand
CTCTTCTTCTTCTTCTTCTTCTTCTTCTTCTTCTTCTTCTTCTTCTTCTTCTTCTTCTTCTTCTTCTTCTTCTTCTTCTTCTTCTTCTTCTGTGTCGTGGTTAAGTGTGCGGACTCTAATCTGGGAGAACTGGGTTTGATTCCTCCACTCCTCCACTTGCACCTGGCTGGGTGACCTTGGGCAAGCCGTAGTTCTGATAAGAGCTGTCCTTGAAAAATAACAGTTTCTGTCAAGAGCTCTCTCAGCCCCACCTACCTCACAGGGTGTCTGTTGTGGGGGGGGGGGAAGGGGAAGGCGTTTGTCAGGCGCTCTGAGACTCCTTCGGGTAGTGAAGGGCCATGGGGTGTAAATCCAATCTCTTCTCTTCTTCTTCTCTAATCTGGGAGAACTGGGTTTGATTCCCCACTCCTCCTCCACTTGCACCTGGCTGGCTAACCTTGGGCAAGCTGTAGTTCTGATGAGAGCTGTTCTTGAAAAAGAGCAATTTCTGTCAAGAGCTCTCTGAGCCCCACCCACCTCACAGGGTGTCTGTTGTGGGGAGGGGAAGGGAAAGGAGTTTGTCAGCCGCTCTGAGACTCCTTTGGGTAGTGAAGGGCCGTGGGGTATAAATCCAATCTCCTCCTCCTCCTCCTATATTCAGAGCAAGAAAGAGAACAAGGAAGTGGTAGGCCCACTGCAGGGAGAGGAAAGTGAAACTAACAGGTGGCAAAGAGAATTGCTCAATTCCTACTTTCCCTCAGTCTTCTCTTGCAAGGGAAATGTTGTTCCTCCTGGCAAAAAGAGAACACACGATGGGGGAAGGGGGTTGGCAGTCCTGGATCGGCACAGGGGTGGTGTGTAAGTGCCTAAATTCTTTAAACGGAACCAGGTCCTCAGAGTAAGGTGAACTGCATGCGAGGGTCGTACAGGAACTTGTGGGTGTTATTTCAGAGCCTCTGTCAATCGTTTTTATTATTTAATTATTTCATTTTTATACCGCTTCTCTTCAGCTAAGAGCTCAAAGAGATTTACATCAACAAACAATTACATCAATTAAAACAGGGTACAAAAATAATAGAATAAATATCCAGTAACATCCCATATGATCATACAAAATAATACAAACACGTAACACCCATCTAATTCCAACCCTAAATTCACAGGAACCCCTGCAAGTAACACCAAATATTACGAGACCCACAAGCCAGCTTTACTTCAGAATACAGAAATGTTATGAATCAAAATTTTGCCACAATAATTCTGCCTCATATGGCCCTCTTTCTATTGGAGAGTTCAGTGGTCACCTTGGGACACAGAGTCCGTCTGGTGTAGTGCTTAATGCTGGACCTAAGAGACCCAGGTACAAATCCCCTTCAGCTGTGAAGAATTCTTGGAGAGCAGGTGAGGTGCCAGAAGATTGGAGGCAGGCAAATGTTGTCCCCGTCTTCATGAAGGGGGGAAAGGAGGATCCGGGTGACTACCAATGCATCAGCTCGACATCCATACCTGGTAAGGTTTTAGAACAAATCATCAGACAGTCAGTCCCTGAGCATTTAGAAAAGATGGCTGTAATTACCACGACCCCAGCATGGGTTCCTCAACAACAAGTCATGTCAGACTAACCTTATCTTCTTTTTTGAGAGAGTTACTGCCTTGTTGGATTAGGGGAATGCTGTGGGCATCTTGATTTCAGTGAAGCTTTTGATAAGGTTCCACATGTTCTTGTTGGCAAGTTGGTAAAATGTGGTTTGGATCCTAACACTGTTAGTTGGATTTGTAACTGGTTGACAGATTGCACCCAAAGAGTATTTAAGAATATGCAAGAAGTCATGTTGGATCAGGCCAGTGGCCCATCTAGTCCAACACACCCTGTGTCACACAGTGGCCAAAACCCAGGTGCCATCAGGAGGTTCACCAGAGAGGCAAAAACTCCAGAAGCCCTTCCAGTCTTGACCCCCAAGATGGCAAAGCATCACTGCCCCAAATAGAGTCTTCCATCTATATCTTGTGGCTAATAGCCACTGATGGACCATATGTTTATCCAATTCCCTCTTGAAGTTTGTCTATGCTTGTAGCCACCACCACCACCTTCTGCGGCAGTGAATTCCATGAATGAATTACACTTTGTGTGAAGAAGTGTAGTTTAACACGGAAATGATCTCCTACTCTTGGGTTTTTAGTTAGTGTGGGTATCTTTTCTTTTTCCCTAGTTGTAGTCCCCCTTCCTATATTTTCTGTTGTAGTTATGTAGTCTATTGAAAAACCAATAAAATTACCCTCTTGGGGGTTTCAAAAAAAAAGAAAGAAGTGCTTCCTTTGACCTGTTCTAAGCCTACTGCTCAAGGAGCTGTGGTGGCCCAAGTGGTTAAGATGCTGAACTGCAGGCTGTGGAAGGTCAGTTGTTCAGCAGTTTGAGACCCGAGTGTGCCGCATGACGGAGTGAACTCCCATCTCTAGTTCCAGCTCCTGCCAACCTAGCCCTTCTAAAGCAAGAAATTGCAAGTAGATAAATAGGTACCACTTCGGTGGGAAGGTAACAGCGTTCCGTGCGCCTTGGTGCTTAGTCATGCTGGCCACATGACCACGGAAACGTATTTGGACAGCGCTGGCTCTTCGGCTTTGAAACGGAGATGAGCACCGCAACCCTAGAGTCGGATTCGACTGGCTTTCAAGCAAGGGAACCTTTACCTTTAAGCCTACTGCTCATAAATTTCATGAAGCGCTCACGAGGAGTTCTCGTATTGTGATAAAGGGAGAAATGTACTTCTTTCTCTGCCTTCTCTCTCCCATGCATAATTTTGTAAACCTCTGTCTTGTCACCTGTCAATTATCGTTTCTCCAAGCTAAAGAGCCCTGATCTCTTCAACCTTTCTTCATAGGGAAGGTGTTCCACCCCCTTAATCATTTTAGTAGCCCTTTTCTGCACTTTCCCCAGTGCTAGAATATCTTTCTTGAGGTACGGTGACCAGAACTGTATGCAGTATTCCAAATGAGGCTGCACCATAGATTGACACGGGGACATTGTGATACTAGCTGATTTTGGGGGGGGGCTGTGCACGTGGAAGTCATGGCAACCTCTGCTGACTGACCCCTACTGGGGATCTGGAGGGTGTTCAGAGAGGTGGCTGAGTAAAGCCTGCCCCCGCCTCCCGACTGCTGGTATTCCAAGGAGGTCTCCCATCCAAGGACTTGCCAGAGTCGACGCGGCTTAGCTTCCGAGATCTGGTGAGATCGGGCTGCCCTGGGTTATCTAGGTCAGGGCGCTATCTGCTCCTTTCAACTCTGGAGATGCCGGGGATTGAACTCATGCCAAGCGGATGTTCTGCCACTGAGCCACGGCCCCTCCCCAAACAGAAGGGGGCTGGCGAGTCTGTTCGTAGACATTCTCCACCTTGCACCCCCTCCCCTCCGGCATGTCACGGAACCTACCAGGGGAGAGGCGATCCTTGATTTGGTCCTAAGTAACACTCAAGACCTGGTGAGAGATGTAAAAGTGATTGCACCGCTTGGAAACAGTGATCATAATGTTGTTGAGTTCATCATTTGTACAAATAGAGAATTGGCCAAAAAGACTCACACAACCATTTTTAACTTTAAAAGGGGTAATTTCTCTGATATGAGGGGACACGTGGGGAGGAAACTGAAAGGAAAAGTAGAAAGGGTCAAAACAATTGGGGAAGCTTGGGATCTATTTAAAACTACGATCCTAGAAGCTCAAAAAATATATATTCCGCAGGTTAGGAAAGGCACAAACAGGTATAGGAAAAAGCCTGCATGGTTAACAAACAGAGTAATGGAGGCTGTAAAAAGTAAAAAGAATTCCTTTAAGCAGTGGAAAGCTAGTCACAGTGAGGCTGATAAAACGGAACACAGGCTATGGCAAATAAAATGCAAGTCTGAGGTCAGGCAGGCAAAAAGGGAATATGAGGAGCATATAGCAAAAAACGTAAAAACCAACAATAAAACTTTCTTCAAATACATTAGAAACAGGAAACCAGCCAGGGAGGCAGTGGGGCCCTTGGACGACCAAGGGGTAAAAGGAGTATTGAAGGATGATAGGGAAATGGCTGAGAAGCTAAATGCATTTTTTGCCTCCGTCTTCACTGTGGAAGATGAGAAGTGCTTGCCCACTCCAGAACCACTGATTTCAGGAGGGGTGTTGGAAGACCTGAGTCAGATTGAGGTGATGAGAGAGGAGGTCCTAAAACTGATAGACAACTTAAAAACTGAAAAATCACCAGGCCCAGATGGCATACATCCGAGAGTTCTGAAAGAACTCAAATGTGAACTTGTAGATCTCCTGACAAAGATATGTAATCTTTCCTTAAAATCTGCCTCCATTCCTGAGGATTGGAAGGTAGCTAATGTCACTCCCATCTTTAAAAAGGGTTCCAGAGGAGATCCGGGAAATTACAGGCCAGTCAGTCTGACGTCGATACCGGGTAAATTGGTGGAAACCATTATTAAGGAAAGAATTAGTAGGCACATAGATGAACAAAACCTATTGAGGCAGACTCAGCACGGTTTCTGTAAGGGAAGATCTTGTCTCACTAACCTGTTAGTGTTCTTTGAGGGGGTGAACAAACATGTGGACAAGGGGGATCCAATAGATATTATTTACCTTGACTTCCAGAAAGCTTTTGATAAAGTTCCTCATCAAAGGCTCCTAAGTAAGCTCAAAAATCATGGGATAGAAGGACAAGTCCTTTTATGGATCAAAAACTGGCTAGTTCATAGAAAACAGAGAGTGAGTGTAGGTGGGCAATTTTCTCAGTGGAGGGTGGTAAGCAGTGGGGTACCGCAGGGATCAGTACTTGGTCCACTGCTTTTTAACTTGTTCATTAATGATTTGGAGATGGGAGTAAGCAGTGAAGTGGCTAAATTTGCGGATGATACAAAGTTGTTCAGGGTGGTGAAAACCAGTGAGGATTGTGAGGCACTCCAAGGGGATCTGTCAAGGATGGGCGAGTGGGCGTCAACATGGCAAATGGGGTTCAATGTGGCCAAGTGCAAGGTGATGCACATTGGAGCCAAAAATCCTAAATATAAATACACATTGATGGGGTCTGAACTGGCAGAGACTGAGCAAGAGAGAGATCTTGGAGTTGTAGTGGATAACTCACTGAAAATGTCGAGACAGTGTGTGACTGCAATAAAGAAGGCCAATGCTATGCTGGGGATTATTAGGAAGGGTATTGAAAACAGATCAGCCAATATAATAATGCCCCTATATAAATCAATGGTGAGACCTCATTTGGAATACTGTGTGCAGTTCTGGTCACCACACCTTAAAAAGGATATTATAGCTTTGGAAAAAGTGCAGAAAAGGGCAACTCGAATGATAAAAGGGTTGGAACACTTTCCCTATGAGGAAAGGTTAAAGCGCTTAGGGCTCTTTAGCTTGGAGAAAAGACGACTGAGGGGTGACATGATCGAGGTTTATAAGATTATGCATGGGAAAGAGCAGGTAGAGAAAGAGGTACTTTTCTCCCTTTCTCACAATACAAGAACTCGTGGGCACTCCATGAAACTGCAGAGCGGTCGGGTTAGAACGGATAAAAGGAAGTACTTCTTCACCCAAAGAGTGATTAACACTTGGAATTCACTGCCACAGGAAGTGGTGGGTGCTACAAGCATGGATGGCTTCAAAAGGGAATTAGATAAGCATATGGAGCAGAGGTCCATCAGTGGCTATTAGCCACAAGGTATAGCTAGGGGCTCTGGGGCAAGTGATGCTCTGTCTTCTTGGTGCTTGGGGGGGGGTCAACAGTGGGAGGGATTCTAATGTCCTGGCCCCACTGCTGGACCTCCTGATGGCACTGGTATTTCTGGCCACTGTGTGACACAGAGTGTTGGACTGGATGGGCCTTTGGCCTGATCCAACATTGGCGTCTCTTATGTTCTTATGTTCTTATGCCTCGGCCTTTGCCCCCGCTCACCTTTCACGGGATCCAGACACATCTGGCCACAGCCGGTGACGCAGCACTTCCTGACTCCGGGGCAGTCGCAGTCCTTCTGGCAAGTCACCTGGCAGCCCCCCCGGGTTTCCCGCGGGCAGAAACCGGGTTTCTCTGCAGGACAGGAGCAGCTCAGTCAATGCAGAACCTCTGAGTTATCTGTTTACCCTTTATTGCATAATTCCAAAATAAGACCATCTTACAAGTTTTTATGTACTTAACACACCACTGTGTATATGTATGTTATAATGTTACGAAGGCAAAACTTAATAAAATATATTGTATAAAAAAAATACAGAACCTCTGGAGTTTGTCAGACCCGGGCAGGGAGGGGAGTTTATTGCTGATATATGACCAATGCCAGTTTTGCTTTTGTATTTCTGCCTGCTCGGGACCAGTGTTCCCTCTAAGCTGAGTTAGTGTGAGCTAGCTCACAGTTTTTTAGCCTCTGGCTCACACATTTTTGTCTTAGCTCAGGAAGGATGGCTCCAGAGCAAACTAATTTATGCAGCAGCCAAATCACTTGCTCACAACTTTAATGCCAGTAGCTCACAAAGTAGAATTTTTGCTCACAAGACTCCACAGCTTAGAGGAAACATTGCTCGGGACATCTGCTTCATGTCTTCAATTACTATCTTATGCCCTCTCTGACATGAGATTCTGTAGGGGGGGGGGAATGAGTGTGAACTAGCGATTGTTGTAGTTTAGGGCTGCGCCACGACTGTAACTCTTCTTGAAGCAACAGCCCCCAAGGAGCACCTGGGTTTTCTCACGGGAGTGACCCTTGGCGAAGATAAGACTTTGGGAATAGCTAGCCAGTCGTGTAACTATCAGAACCATTAGTAGGCTCGTGTGCAGGGGTCATTTCCTGCGGGAGGGCACAGGAGCGGAGCTCCGGCAGTAAAGAGCCCAGGGGGCGGACACATGCAACAAGCCATGCCCCCTGCTCCCAGCAGCCCTCAGTCAGAGCAAGAAGCAGCCAGGTAAGCTGCAGAGCCCCCCCCAGCCCCCTGGTCCAGAACAGTCCTGTGGCACCTTTAAGACGAAGTTTATTCAGGCACAAGCTCTCCCTCCTCTGCGAGGGCAGATCTGCACGTTTCCCCCCCCCCATAGCTAGCAATCCAAAACAGTCCAGTGGAGCCTGAGCGGTGGATGTTGCCTTCTGACACACGTCCGGTGATGTCAGGGGGTGTGGCATATGCAAATAAGTTATGCTAATGAGTCATGCTAATGAGCTCCTGCACCTCTTTTTCTACAAAATGACCCCTGCTGGTGTGTATGACGCATGCATGGAATGTGGGCGCTCACCTTTACGTTCCATCTCCCGCCCTGGGCTCATCAGTCCTAACAAGGGCGTTCATCTCTATGGTTAACCAAATCTTTCCAATAAAACCTTTTAAGTGATATTGGCCGAAGAGTGGTTTCACTGGGAGCCTGACAGAGTTGTGAAACAGTCCCCGTCTGTGCAAGGATCAACCGCACAGGCATCCTTTCCTTCACTGAATCTGGCCAGCCCAAGTCTGAGGCCATTTCCCTCACAGGAAGCTGCCTTCTACCGACTCAGCCCCTCGGTCCATCAGCGTCAGTATTGTCTGCTCTGACTGGTAGCAGCTCTCCAGGGTCTCCAGGTCTTCCGCATCACCTTTCTGCTCCACGCTTTCAGCTGGAGATGCTGGGGATTGAGCCTGAGACCTTCTGCACGTAACACTGATGCTCTACCCCTGAGCTGTGGCCCCTCCCCACCCACTGCTCTTGACCACTCCCGCTTATGTCCCACCTGGCAGTGCGCCTCTTGCTCACCTGGACCCAGGCAGGTCTGTTGGCATTCTTCCTTTGTGGCAAATCTATTCTGATTCCCCTTGCAGCCACTGTAGTTGAAAGCTGTGCACAGCCTGGTGGTGGAGTTGTAGTAGAACTTGGGGATACGGGCTTCACATGGGCCGGGCACCATGGGGAGTTTGCAGATATCTGCAGCCATAGAGGAGAGACAGAGAGAGTGAGAGAGAGACAAGAGAGAGAGACAGAGACAGAGAGAAAGACAGAGACAGAGAGAAAGACAGAGAGACAAGAGAGAGAGAGAGAGAGAGAAAGACAGAGACAGAGAGACAAAGACAGAGACAGAGAGACAGAGAGAAAAAGGCAGAGACAGAGAGACAGAGAGAAAGACAGAGAGACAGAGAGACAGAGAAAGAGACTGTGAAAAAAAATCAGCCAGCATCATCATGCCCCTGTATAAATCGATGGTACGTCCTCATTTGGAATACTGTGTACAGTTCTGGTCATCACACCTCAGGTAATGAGGGCCAGGGCTTTCTCAGTGGTGGCTCCTCTCTGGTGGAATGATCTCCTGGAGGACATCAGGGCCCTGCGGGACCTTCTGCAGTTCCGCAGGGCCTGCAAGACGGGGCTCTTCTGCCAGGCTTTTGATTAGGGGGCTGCCGGTAACATCGTGTCCCTGGCCCTAACATCAGCACCAAAGTAACATCTGATAGCCTGGCAAGGAACCCAGAATGTGGCGATTGTTCTATCTGGATGCCGAAAGGATGCCGCCATCGCTTACTTGCACTGCTCTAGCACTTTGCATTTTGTCGTGGTTTTAACGGTTTTATCTGTTTTAATATTTGTATAATGTATTTTATATATATATATGACTGTGAGTCGCCCTGAGCCTGCCTTCGCGGGGAGGGCGGGATAGAAATAAAATGAACAGATAAATAAATAAATAAATAAAATGGTTGCTCTGTACGATAGGCTGGATTACGGAACCCGCAGCCAGCCGGCATTGGGTTGTCAGCAAGAGATCGGCCTGGCTGGGGTCCCTCGGAAGCACCAAACCCACGTCTGGGGCCTGCTGGCGGAAGGATTTCTCCCTGTTGCCCTGGGGTTACCAAGACTGCAACTGGCATGGCTGTGGCCACTGGTACAATGCCCCCCCTGCTCCATGGGGAGATGTCTCTGAGCACCCTGAACTTCCTTAGGGAGGGGTCTTTGCGCTCCGAAAGGAGAATGTGAAATGCTCCCACTCCTTTCTTCTTCCTACTGAGCGGAGCAGTTCACATCCTCAGCAGAACAGAACTGCCATCATCTTGAAATGGACCGCGGGTAATGCAAGGCCCTGCGCAGCTGCCAAGCTCAGTCCGAACTCAAGCTAACTTTTGTTTCTTTAAGTTTTGCTTTCTCTCCCTTCCCTTCACGTGTCATGTTGAATTCTTGAGGGGTGGTATGCTGTGGGAGTGCATGGGGGGTAGTATAGAATCATAGAATGTTAGAGTTGGAAGGGACCTTGCAGGTCATCTAGTCCAACCCACCGCACTCTGCAGGGAGCACAGCCGAAAGACAGCCCTACAACATCCCCGAAAGTTGGGCTTCCAGCCTCCGCTTGAAAATGTCCAGCGAAGGAGCCTCCACCACCTCCCGAGGCAGACTGTTCCACTGCTCAACCACTCTTAGAGTTAGGACGTTTCTCCTGATATTGAGCCGGTAACGACTCCCTTGTAATTCCCACCCATTAGACTTGGTGGAATCTGCATTTGTCTTTCCCACGGGTGTCCCAGCCTTTTGACTCCATCTTCAAGAAAGCTGTCTACATTTGGTGTCGTTTTCACACCTCAACAGTGCTAGTGTACTTTTGCACATCCGCATGTTTATCGTCGTTTCGGGACGGCTCCACTGTCATTGCACCTCTGCACTGCTTTAAAAGAATCTTCTCCAAACAACACTGGGATCAGGATCCCAAAACCGCCTGGACCTCCCTGGCCCAAAGGAAGTCAGGTTGATGGCAACCAGGACTAGGGCTTTTCCGTTTGTAGCTCTGTCCTATTGGAACGAACCTCCTGCTGAGATCAGGGCCCTGCGGCACTTGTCACAGTTCTGCAGGGCCATGAAAACAGAACTTTTTAGGCAGGCGTTCCGCTTGGAGCGACGTTTTACCAGCAGCGCCCTGGGTGAACTCCGATCCAATACGACCTTGCGCGGTGGCACCGCTGAATGTGTCCCTAAACTCCACTTTATTTTTATCACCATCGAAGGATTGTTTTAAATTGACTTGTCTATGTTTTTAAATGATGTATTTTATTTTATTATTGTAAAATGTATACTGTTTATCAGTTTCTGGAAGCCGCCCTGAGCCCGCCTGGTGGGGATGGCGGGGTAAAAGTAAAATGAATAAATAAATAATAAACAACATTCGGACAAGCATAGAGAAAGACAGCGCTTCTTTGCGCTGCATGTATCTGCTGAGATGTTGATGTCTAGTTTCAAGGGAACCGTGGGAGCGCACTGAGTTCCCAGCTTCAGCGCTAACGGTCGGAGGGCTTTCTCCCGCGCGTGGAAGTGGGGCTAATTGGCCAGGGCAGTGGGGTGTGTGTGTGCATACGAATACCCTATATCCTATTATGCCCCATGGGCAGCCGCCATTCTTAACAGAGCCTATGTTAATGCATCTATAGCTCTTCAATAAAGTATTACCTTTCCTGATAAGCGTGTACTACGTTGTTGGCTGTGGGTGCTGACACTCTGCTCCCCACACTGGTTGGGTGCTTCTGCTCAGCCTGTTCTGTCCACCCTCGGACGAGGCGGGCCTCCCCTCCCCCTCTGACCCAGAGACCGCCTCAACGCTTACCCGGATCTCTGCAGGACTCCTGGCACTCCACCCGGGATGCAAATCGGTTTGGATTGCCCTGGCGGCCCTTGTATGCAGACCTCTCGCACACCTGTTTGGCTGGGTTGTAGTAGTACACAGTGATGGAGGCGTTCCCCTGCCCGGGGTTCCGGGGGAGCCGGCACATATCTGCAGTCGCGGAGCAAAGAGAGATGTTGAGAGGGAGGGTGGGAGGACAGGGGCCGGGGAAATCAATTGTGTGCCTTGAGACCACCCCCAGCTTTCACTAGTGGAAAAGGGGAGACCACCGGGGTGCTCTGATGAATGCCATGGGACTACGGCTTCTCCACCCCACCCACACCCCTCCTGGCAGGAACCCCAGGCCCAGAGCAGACACTCCAGGTCTCGGCTCTTGGGTGGTCTGGGCCTGCAGTGAGTGTTGCCAACTCTGGGTTATGGAAATTCTGGGGGATTTGAGGGGGGGGGAGCTTGGAGAGAGCAGGATTTGGGGAGGGTGTCAGATTCCTGCAACCATCAGAACCAACAACTCACTTCTTCAGAAGGAACGTTTATTGCTACAGTATTGGCAGGGCATCTCTACCTCAGGTTCTGTGTTAAGACTAAAGAAAAAGGCGCGGGGTGAACGGATATACAGTGTTCAAAGGGGGTCACTGGGCGGCATAGAGCCAATCAGGAAAAAAGAGGGGGCCTGCCAGAAGGTAACGGTTCTGCGTTCCCAGAGATGGTGCTATAGCTAGGCACTCAAGGTCAGGCACATAAAACATATAGATATGGGAGCATCACCAAGACAACCAGAGAAAAGAAACTGAACATTCCAAGCCGCTTCCCTCCTCTCCCAGCTGCTATGGCATGTAGCTGACAGAGGGGAGAGGCCGCAGCAGGGTATAATGCCACCTGATTCCAGGAGAACTTCAGGCCCTGTCTGGAGGTTGGGAACCATAGCCTGCCTGGTTACTCAGATTCCCGCAGGCAAACGTTGTTTCCTAACGTTGAATAACCCCCGAATTTCTGGCAGAGGATTCCCAAAGATAATAAAAGAAAGAAAATAATAAGAGTAGGGGGAAAATATGCACATTAAAGAAGCACCGGTGAAACCTTCACAACTCAAACAAGATGAGAGATTCTCTAGCCCGATGGCGGAAGTGGCATCTCCTCTTCCATCAGTTTCTCTCTTTCAGTGTTGTGTGTGAATCGCAACGTTAAAGCGAGCTTAAGAAGGGGCTTGGGACTCAGGACAACCGGCGTGCGGGAACCGGGCAGCCTCATTCCACAAGCCCGTTTGCTTACTTGGCTTCTTGCAGGCGTGTTCGCACTCCTCCAGAGTCTCGAACCGGTTCTCGTTACCCTTGCAGCCACCGTAAATGAACGTGTCGCACTTCTGAGTGTCTGGGTTGTAATAGTATTTCAGCCGGGCAGCTCTGCAGGGTCCCGTCTCTGGGGGCAGCTTGCAAATATCTGGAAATGCAGAGCAGAGATTATGACAAAATAGGCCAGAGGAAGAGCTGCAGGAAGGGCTACCCAACTCAACACCCACCTCCTTCCTAATAAGCAAGGGTAATTTTCTGCCGGAACATGCCGGAACGGCGCTCCGGCAATAAGGAGCCCAGAGGTGCACCCCCCCCGGCCTGGGGGGATTTAAATGCCTGGGGAAGGGAAAGGAAGGCATTTTAAACATGCCTAGGTTCCCTGCCCGATCTTGAGAAGATCAGGCAGGGAACCCAGGCACGTTTGCGTGCCTGCCCTTTGTCAGGGGATGTGGCATAGGCAAATAATTTTATTTATTTATTTAATTTAATTTATTGCGTTTATACCCCGCCCTCTCCGCGAACGGGCTCAGGGCGGCTCACATAGGGTTATGCAAATGAGCTCCTGCTCCTCTTTTTCTACGAAATGACCCCTGCTTACAAGCAATGTGTTCTGTCCTAAGGGCTGGAAAAGATTCAAGGGATATACAAAATCAGGACTTAAAATACTGAATCCCAAAATTAAAAATGTAACATCATTGATCATTTTTCTTGCACGATCAGCACAGCAGTATTCTGTGGCTGAATTTTTTTAAAATGGCTGAATTCTGCCTTTGTGGGAACTTTTGTTTTACCTCAGTGTTTTTACCAATAATCACTGCCCTTTTAACCTGCCAGTCTGAACTCAGCCTACATAATGCACTTTCTTTTTTTAATATATATTTATTTTTAAACTTTTTAAACTATACAATAACAGTTTGCAAAAACAATAATGGCTGAACAAATACAAGCATCATACCATGTAAATACAGTATACATTAGTAATAAAAATTTATAATATGCTAATATAACAGCAACTGTTCATAACTTGTATTTGTCAACTCTATCTGTTAATTTTTTACAACAACATAACTCTTTTAAACCTCAAATCAGGGTATGTACAAAATTAAAATATTGCTATTATTTCTTTGTAGTTATCGGGTATGGATGATGTAGGTATGATAGAGTTACTGGTGGTCGCCTCAATGAATGGGAGCCACTTGGAATAGAATTGTGACTTTCAATCCACTTTTTCTTTCTGTCATACTCATTTGCAAAGGAACGGATGCTTTAGAAACTGTGGCTCAGTGGCAGTGCATTTGCTTTGCATGCAGAAGGTTCCAGGTTCGGTTCCTGGCATCCTGGGTATAAAAACAAGAAGCCCTTTTTGTGTGTGTCGACCACACTATTGAGTCTGCGAGTCAAACCACATCAGGCGTTCCCACCTTTATTGAGCCCGAGGGCATCTTTGGGATTCTGATACAATGTGATGGGCGCAGTCACGAAATGGCTGCTGCGTGAGGAAGAGGCGCTGCCGTGGGTGTGGAGGAAAGGGCGACGTGAGGCGACCACTGGCTCATGATCCCTTCCTGCCCTCCCTCTCACGATCTGCCTAAATTCATAGTGAGCCGTAGAATCAGCATGGCCGTCAGAGGGCCATCGAGCCTCTGCTTAAAAACCTCCAAAGGAGGAGACCCCCCCACTGCTAGTTTTGGCCCTGAGAGGGCCCCAGAAGACCCCCCCCCCCGACAGAAAACTTATCCTCTGGACTGTAGGGCATGGTGTGTTTTCAGTCCTGTTTAGATCGGTGTACGCTTTTCCTTTCTCATAATATGACTGTGGGTAGTGGCATCAGTTTATGCATGGAAGCGGAAATTTTGTCTTTGGAAAACGGTGATGGGGGGGGGGTGATGAATTGCCAGCTTCAGCAATCCAGGCAACCAGTTTGGTGTGGTGGTTAAGTGCGCGGACTCTGATCTGGGAGAACCGGGTTTGATTCCCCACTACTACTCCACTTGCACCTGGCTGGATGACCTTGGGCAAGCCATAGTTCTATCAGAGCTGTCCTTGAAAAAGAGCAGTTTCTGTCAAGAGCTCTCTCAGCCCCACCGACCTCACAGGCAATGTTCCCTCTAAGCTGTGGAGTCTTGTGAGCAAAAATTCTACTTTGTGAGCTCCTGGCATTAAAGTTGCGAGCGAGCGATTTGGCTATGGCATAAATTAGTTTGCTCTGGAGCCATCCTTCCCGAGCTAAGACAAAAAGGTGTGAGCCAGAGGCTAAAAAACTGTGAGCTAGCTCACACTCACTCAGCTTAGAGGGAACACTGCTCACAGGGTGTCTGTTGTGGGGAGGGGAAGGGAAAGGAGATTGTAAGTCACTCTGAGACTCCTTTGGGTAGTGAAGGGCGGGGTATGAATCCAATCTCCTCCTCCACCTCCTCCTCCTTTTCTTCTTCTTCTTCCTCCTATTGCTTATATTGACAGAAAATTTCGGATTGGGCCCCACTCCAATCCCTCCCCTTTGCACTTGCCTGGATTCCGACATTTCCAGGCGCACTCCGTCCGGGTTTCAAACCGGTTGCCGTTGCCTTCGCAGCCGCCGTACACGAACTCCTCGCACGTCTTGTTGAGTGAGTTGTAGTAGAACCTGGGGATGCGGTCTGAGCAGGGGCCTGGATCCCTGGGGAGCTTGCAGATGTCTGTGGGGCCAAAGGCAGGACTCAGGATGCAAAGGGATGACGTGCGGGTGCCACAAGGCAAATCTGCACGCAGCGGTGGGTCAACCCCAGCATGGCAAAGGTTTATTTAAAGACATGTACCCCCACCTTTCAATTTTATGAAATCCCTTCAGGGCAGCTGAAATCAAATTAACAAAACCCATTCCCTCCCCCAGCAAAAATGCAAACCTGATAAAAGTAACAATTAAGCAAATCAGTATCCAGAGTGAATTTTGAAATCCATGTTTACAGTTTCAGAGCTACTGTCCTGGATGGTCACCGACAGCCAAGAAGAAGCCAAGCTTGAGCATATGATAAGCATCTGGAGCAGAGGTCCATCAGTGGCTCTTAGCCACAAGGTATAGATAGGGACTCTCGGTCTGGGGCAAGGGATGCTCTGTCTTCTTGGTGCTGGGGGGGGGCAACAGTGGGAGGGCTTCTAGTGTCCTGGCCCCACTGCTGGACCTCCTGGTGGTGCCTGGTATTTCTGGCCACTGTGTGACACAGAGTGTTGGACTAAATGGGCAACTGGCCTGATCCAAGATTGGCTTCTCTTATGTTCTTAGCCGGTACTATACAGGCTGCCCGCCTCCAGGCTGGGCATGTGCCTCTAGGGCTGCGGTCACACACGTCAATCAAAGCAGAGGGGAAGCGAGGCTATTTCCCCCGGAGGGATTTGACACGCAGTTGCGAGATCACACGGCCCTTTGTAGCTGCGGGCTCAGCTGTCACGGTGTGATCAGACGCAACCGCGGGTGAGTCGTCGGGGTTCTTTTTGCCATTGGTTTCCCTTGCGCATAAACGAGGAATCACATCTCCGCACTGAGGACCCCCTATGGAGTGTGCGATGACGCGCATACTGCGAACGGGGGAAAGAGCATCGAGTCGGGATGGTATGATCGGACCGTCCCGATAGCATGAGAGCGTGCTTGAGTGATCAGACAGGGGAAACTCCATCCGTGGCCCGTCGTCTTTGGTTCACACCGGACTTTCCTCGATGTCTTTTGACTCTGCTTCTGAGGCAGAGAAGCACGGGTTGCTGACAACTACGGGACGCTTCTCAGATGTTGCAGTCTGATCGCTCCCTTTAGATCCGTCAGGCATTCGCACTTATGTCGGATCTAAAGGCGTGTGTGGTCGCAGCCTAGATCTCCCAGAACTGCAACTGATCTTCGGACTACAGAGATCGCTTCCCCTGGAGGAAGTGGCAGCTTTTAAGGGTAGCCTTGTACCCAATCCCTGAAGTCCCTCTCCTCCCCAAATGCCACCCTCTCGGGCTTAGGGTTGCCAATCTCCAGGGGATGGCTGGAGATCTCCTGGCATTACAACTGATCTCCAGGAAATAGAGATCAGTTCCCCCGGGGGGGGGGAAATGGCTGCTTTGGACAGTGAGCTGCATGGCCTTGCACCCCACAGGAGTCCCTCCCCAAACCTTGCCCTCCTCTGGCCCTACCCCCCAAATCTCCAGTTATTTCCTCCCCAAATCTCCAGGAATCTCCCAACCCAGAGTTGGCAACACCAGACTGTCACAGGAGCCCGTCGGCTTGGGCCTGGTCTGTAGCAGCAGCAGCAGCAAGCACTGGCACCTCCCTCCCCTCATCTCCTCTGCGCCTCCCTCCCTGCGGCACCCCAAAGCACCGGCAAGACTCCAGACCGCACCAAGGAGAGCTCCCCGGCTCTCCCACCTTTCGTGCTGCAGGTCTCTACGCATCCTTCCAAGGTGTGGAATCGGTTGGCGTTTCCCTCGCAGCCTCCGTAAGGGAAGGGCCGGCACTTCTTGGTCGCCGGGGAGTAGTGGTACATGCGGGTGTAGTTGAAGCAGGGCCCCGTGTCTGGTGGAAGGACACAGATATCTGCCGGGACAGAAGAGGGGGTTAATGCGGTCCCCAAGAGTCCTTCAGTTTCCAACTTGGCTGTTTTCAGGCCATTGACCAACTCATCGATATCCTTTTCCGTGTCACTGAGGATGTCAGGGAGCAGGCCTCGTAGCTACGGTGGGGCATCTCAGGGCTAGGCCCCCTGAATTACTAGCAAGGCCCCAACGGCTTCCCATCCAGCCCAGGGCCCCTGAGCGGTGGCAGGTGCAGGGAAATACTAGGCCCAGGGAGCCAGGCTAGCAGTAGGTGAGGCTGGGCCTACAACTCCCAGAAGCCCCTGAGAGGGTATGGAGCCAAAATGGACCAATAGGGAAGAAGAGGGCTGGGGGACAAAAGGGCTGGTGCCAGAGCAGAAGCTGTTCTTTCTTCCCAGAGGGCAGAGCCTAAAGGAAGGCTGCTGCAGGGAAGAGACCCTCATCCTGAGGGAAGGGTGAGTAGTCTAAGGCCACTTGAGATAGTGCGCTAGGGACGGTATATATTTAGACGCGTTAGGGCATTTGATTTCTTTTCTTTTCACCCACTTACTGTTATTATTCTGCACCTTGTTGTTTGACCTCCTATAAAATAAACCTTTTCCTTGTTTCACTCTGCCTGGCCCTCACGCCTGTTATTTGGCCAAAAGGGAGGTCTGAAGGTCTTGGGAGGGTACTCTGGGCCTTTTCAAGGGAGCCTAGAACCAGGGTGGTGGCAGCGTCAGGTGACACCCCACCTGAGCTGTGACACCCCCCAACTTTAAAAATCCTGGCTGTCGGGGAGTAACTCTTGGGTAGACAACAGCCATGCCTGATCCAAGATCAATGTCAGATACACACACCTCCCCCACATGGTGGTTGTTCTTTTTTTTTTTAATACTTTATTTCATTTTCCAAATTAAAACATACAAACCAGCTATTTCTTCATTCCATAACAGATGAGCATGCAGCTATTTCTCATTTCCTACAGCTTCCAATTTTCCGCTGTTCTCCATTACTAATTACTAACAATAAGTATACTACCCCTTTTTTTCCAAAACACAACAAACACAATTGTATTAACTCTTCCTATTTCGTGTCCAAATATACAATTTCTCCCAATTATTTACAAAAACTGAATCATCCTTCCCCTTTAATGTACAGGATAGTTTGTCCATTTCAGCCACTTCACATATCTTCTGTATAACTTCACTCTCTTCTGGGATTTTACCCTCTTTCCAGTACTTTGCATACAGGATCCTAGCGGCCGTGAGACAGTGGACCAAAAAGTTTTTTTCCGCTTTCCCGTACGACTCCGGAATCATGTTTAATATACAAATTTCGAGTTCAAGAGGAATTTGTTTTCCCATTATTTCCCCCTGTTCATCAGGGGTTATGTCAGCTTGCCAACGTGCAGGTGGGACCTGGAGGCCTCCCAGAACCACAACTGCTCTCCAGATGAAAGGGATCAGTTCCCCTGGAGAAAATGGTTGTTTCGGAAGGTGGAGTCTGTGCCATTAAACCCTGCTGAGGTCCCTCCCCCTTCCCAAAACCGTGCTCCACCCCCAGGCTCAGGTATCAAATTTGTTCACAGATCTCTTTCCACCATACCCTGGAGCACTTTGTTTATTAACATTTGCTTTTATTTGTCTATTTCATGCATGTCCCGCTTTCCTCTGCTGTAGGGACCTGGAGTGGCTTACACTGAATTTCACATGACCCCTTTTTAACCCGTTTTGAAGCCGTTTTTGATCCGTCGTGGAGTAAACTGGTATAGGGCTGCCATTTCACACATGGCTTTCCAAGACAGTTCCTTATTTTGCTCTTTCAGGCTTTCAATTGATTTGAGATTACTCTTATCGTCTAGTAGATCTTCATAACATAGTTTCTTTCCATAGTCATACAAATTTGGAATAATAAAGTATAGCGCTATAGCGCTATAGCACTATAACAAAACACTCCAGGCGTTCCAATGTGGTTGATATAATGCTGTTCTATGATAGAGTTATAGCCCTATAGCGCTATAAAGCAAACGTTCCCTCCCCAAAAAAGTCGGAGATCGCCTGCGCGGGCGAAAAACGGCGGGGAAAAGCGCAACGGAACCCGGAGAGGACAACTGGAGACTACTTGGAAGTGGTTGACAGGTAAAACGCTTCAGCCCCGTTTCCTAAACGGGACAGACGCGTTTGTGTCTGAAATTACAAATATATTCCAGTAGGGAACCGGTTCTAAAACGGTTCTGTCTGAAATGACAGACCAGAAACCGTTTGGAAACCGTTCCTCTTCCGGAATATATCATCTGTCTGAAGTTCCTCATTGTTCCCCTCTCCTCCATTCTGTCCTCACAACAACCCTGTGAGGTCAATTAGGCTGCATGTGTATGACTGGCCCCCGAGGTCACTCAGCAAGCTTCCAGGGCGGAGTGGGGATTTGAACCTGTGTCTCTAACCAGCCCTCTAACCACTGTGCCACACTGGCTCTGAATGATCTCACATTCCCCAGGGTTGGATCCTGGTGCTGCCGTAAGGTTCCTCTCCCAGCCTCCCTCTGATTTGAAAGCTGGGGGGGGGGGTCCTTCCAGCGCCATCTTACCTGGGTGCCGGCAGATATGCTCACATTGCTTGAGGGTGGAAAACCGGTTCCTGTTGCCCTGGCAGCCCCCGTAAATGAAGAGCTCACAGGACTGGTTGCGTGGCTCATAGTAGTAGCGGGGCATGTGGGCCCTGCAAGGACCGGGGTCCATGGGAAGTTTGCAGATCTCTGCAGGTACATGAGAGAAGAAGGGTGGTTAGAAGGACCGTGACTTCAACAGGGTATAATGCCATAGAGTCCACTGCCCAAAGCAGCCATTGTTATAGCTGGGAAATTTTCTGTAGGAGAAATGATGTGCTGTAGCTGGGAAACATGGTGATTTCTGGGAGATCTCCAGCCCCCACAGGGAGACTGGCAACTCCAGTGACCATTTAAGGGAAGACTGGGATATGTATTTTACCTCAGGACACATTCAATGACTCCCAACAGCAACAGCAAACTGTTAGAGGCAAAAGCCAATCAGGCCGCATATGCAAATGACCTCTGTTTTCTGACTGGCTATTGGGGAGGAGAGGAACAGCAAACTGTTCAGAATATTGGAGGCGAGACTCAGGCAATGCAGCCAATGGATAGGGACAGGTTCTGAGTGACAGATCAGGGAGCCAACTGATTTGGGAGCATGTGGAATGTTCAGGAGAGTCCATGACCAAAACAGAATTATTATATAGAGAGATTCGTTTAGAAAATGTGTATGCCTCATCTCCAGTTCACAAGTAAAATACCACAATAAAGTCCCAAAACGACGACATGAAAACAAAGCGAGACAACATAAAAACAATCCAGGGCACAAAAGCCACATAAAACAGCGTTCAGCACCCTCAGACTCCCCAGGCAGTTCTCAGAGCAGAAGAAGACCACATAATAAATATGGGGAGATATAACTTCTCACTTAAAAGCCTGGGTAAAAAAGGAATATTTCAGCCCAAAGGAAGGTAAGGTGCCGCCCTGTCTCTAGGCACCGGGGGTGGGGTGGTGGAGGTTCAGAAAGCAGCAGGGCTTCGGAAGAGGAATTTAGTTGGTGGGCAGGATAGTAGAGTGGAGGAGGTCATTCAAGGACCCTGTCTCCAAACTGTTTGGTGTCTTAAAGGTCAGGAGTAGGATTGCCAATCTCCAGGCATGGGCTGGCGAACTCCCTGAATGACAACTCCTCTCCAGGGAGATAGATTAAGATGGGTAGCCGTGTTAGTCTGCCTGTAGCATTCGAAAAGAACAAGAGTCCAGGAGGAGCACCTTGAAGACTAACAACCTTTGGGGCAGGGGAGGAGCTTTTGTGAGTCGTGAGTATCTGAAGAAGTGAGCAGTGGCTCTCGAAAGTTCCACCCCTGCCCCGAATGTTGTTAGTCTTCAAGGTGCTACAGGACTCTTGCTCTTTCCTGCTCCTCTCCAGATTACAGCGGTCAGTTGCCTTGAAGAAAACATCTGCTCCGGAGGTGGACTCCAATGCATAAGGTTGCCAGGTCCCCCTGGCTAAAAAAGGAGTCTCATCTGGCCCAGATAAGATCTGGGTGGGTGGGGGCTCATGGGTAATGTGCAGACACTGCTTGATCTGAGAGTTGGTAAGCCTAGGCAGAACCCACACTTTGAACAAGAAGAGAAGAGAGAAGATGAGATTGGATTTATACCGCGCCCTTCACTACCCAGAGGAGTCTCGGAGCGACTCACAAACTCCTTTCCCTCCCCCTCCCCACTACAGACACCCTGTGAGGTCGGTGGGGCTGAGAGAGCTCTTGACAGAAACTGCTCTTTTTCAAGGACAGCTCTTGTCAGAACTACGGCTTGCCCAAGGTCATCCAGCAGCTGCAAGTGGAGGAGTGGGGGGGATCAAACCCGGTGCTCCCAGATTAGAGCCCGCGGATTTGACCACAACACCAAAGTGGCTCTGGAACACTTGGAAATAGACAGGCAGGGCATGGAATCAGATTCAGGAACTTACCGACTTGCAGCTCACACTTGTGCTTATTTGGTCATTTGGGTCTCTTGGCCAGGAACTCCAGGACCCTACGCTGCCTAGGGTCGCCAGATCCTCCCCCCCCTTGTCCGAATGCAGAGGATGGGGGGGTAGGGTTGCCAGATCCAGGCTGGGAAACTGGAGGTTTGGGGATGGAGCCTGGAGAGGACAGGGGGGCCTCAGTGAGGCGCAATGCCACAGAGTCCACCCTCCGAACCATCCCTTTTCTCCAGGAGGAATTGATCTCTGTAGTCTGGGGATGAACTGTAATTCGAGGGGGTCCCCAGGTCCTGCCTGGAAGCTGGCAACCCTATGAAGGACCACTTTGCCCTGCATCTCTCTCTCTCTTACCTGGGTACAGGCAGTTGCTGTGGCACTCCTCCAGGGTCAGGAACCGGTTTCTGTTGCCCCTGCAGCCGCGGAAAATGAATTTCTCACAGGTTTTGTTGGTGTGATTGTAGAAGTACCTGATCTTGTGATCCCTGCAGCGGCCCCGATTCACAGGCAGCCTGCAGATGTCTGAAAGACAGGAGAGGAGGGGGGATTTTTAAGAGGAGTCAAGTGCTAGTGTTTTGTAACTTTGTTCTGACACACCCGCCTTGTAACCAAAAAGCCTTACCCAGGTGTGGGACGGGGGCTTTTGACAGTCAGGGAATGGCGGTGCAGAAGGAAGGCAGGACTTCAAGAAGACCTCTTCTACCTCTTGGTAGCGTTGCCAGCTCTGGGTTAGGAAATTCCTGGAGATTTGGGGATGGAGCCCACAGACTGTGATGTTAAGGGAATGAAGTGGCCTCATCCAGGTCTGTTTAGCCTGGAGAGGATATGTCTGAGAGGTGATATGAGAACCATCTTCAAGTACTTGAAGGGCTGTCATCTAGAGGATGGTGTGGAGTGGTTCTCTGTTGCCCCAGAAGGTCGGCCCAGAACCAGCGGGTTGAAATCAAATCAGAAGAGTTTTTGGCTCAATATTAGAAAGAACTTCCTGACAGAGCGGTTTTTGAGCGGTTCCTCAGTGGAACAGGCTTCCTCAAGAGGTGGAAGTTTTTGAATAGAGGCTAGATGCCCATCTGACAGCAATGCTGATTCTGTGAACGGAGGCAGATCACGAGAGGGAGGGTAGGACGGGTTGCCTCAGTGCTTAGTTCTTGTGGCCCTTTCTTACACGCCAAGGGAAATGCTGATTGCCACTTTGTGGTCAGGAAGGAAGCAATTTTTCTCCAGGCCAGTTTGGCCCCCAGGGATCCTGGAGGGTTTTTGCCATCTTCTGGGCACGGAACAGCAGTCTGAACTCTCTTCTTTCACTCCTAGGACTTCTTCGCTCAAAGAGTGATGAACACATGGAATTCACTGCCACAGGAGGTGGGGGCGGCTACAAGCAGGGACGGCTTCAAGAAGGAATTAGATAAACATCTGGAGCAGAGGTCCATTGGTGGCTATTAGCCACAAGGTATAGATAGGAACTCTCGGTCTGGGGCAAGGGATGCTCTGTATTCTTGGTGCTTGGGGGGGGGAACAGTGGGAGGGCTTCTAGCATCCTGGCCCCACTGCTGGACCTCCTGATGGCACCTGGTGTTTTTGGCCACTGTGTGACACAGAGTGTTGGACTGGATGAGCCATTGGCCTGATCCAACACTGACTTCTCTTATGTTCTTATAAGAGGGAATTAGATAAACATCTGGAGCAGAGGTCCATCGGTGGCTATTAGCCACAAGGTATAGATAGGAACTCTCGGTCTGGGGCAAGTGATGTTCTGTATTCTTGGTGCTTGGGGGGGCAACAGTGGGAGGGCTTCTGGTGTCCTGGTCCTATTGCTGGACCTCCTGGAGGCACCTGGTATTTTTGGCCACTGTGTGACAGCATGTCGGACTGGATGGGCCACTGGCCTGATCCAACATTGGCTTCTCTTATGTTCTTAATATGGAGCAGAGGTCCATCTGTGGCTCTTAGCCACAAGGTATAGATAGGATCTCTCAGTCTGGGTCAAGGGATGTTCTGTATTCTTGGTGCTTGGGGGGGAGCAACAGTGGGAGGGCTTCTGGTGTCCTGGCCCCACTGCTGGACCTCCTGAGGGCACCTGTTTTTTCTGGCCACTGTGTGACACAGAGTGTCGGACTGGATGGGCCACTGGCCTGATCCAGCATTGGCTTCTCTTATGTTCTTATGTTCTTAAATTACTTGCTGGGGAATCGTCACAGGTAAGGAAGGGGAGGATGTCGTCCGCAGTTCCCTGAAGGCACACGTTTCAAGTCACAACCAACTGATGGCAACTCTGCCTAGGGGCTTTCAAGGCAAGTGATTAAGCAGAGGTTGTTTGCCCTGCCCTTCTCTGCAGAGTCTTCCTTGGTCCTCTCTCAGCCAGGCATGGGCATTGCTTAGCTCCCGAGATCTGTAGAGATCAGGCTATAAACCATGCCGCCTTCCCCTGAGGGTGCACAGTGAGCATCGACTGACCCATTTTTGAACACCGGAAGTCAAACCCTTGTTGATTCTGGCTGGCAGTGGACCTCCTGGGTCTCAAGCAGAGGTCTCTCATATCATCAACTACCTGATCCATTCTCAACAGGAGATACCAGGGACTGAACCTGGGATTTCTGCATGCAGAGCATGCACTTCCACTGCGAGCCAGTGCCCCTTACAAACGCCCCCCTCCAGGTTTCTCTGGAAAGCGGTGGTGGAAGCATCAAAGGAGGCGGGGAGTGCAAACACGTTCCTCCGCCACCCACTCTTGGTGTTGAGGCCCAACGTCCACCCTAGTATTGGTGGCCATTCCTGACACTTTGTCAGGGTCCTTAGCCAGGTTACTCAACACAGGGCTCCATGAGAAGATAACTGTTTATTGGTAAATCCAGTACTAGGGACATGTGTACAGCTTGTGTCAGGAATGGCCGCCAATACTAGGGCCTCTGACTTATACTAGAATCAAACATCCCCCTGGTAAACATGAGCCAACGGATACATCTCGCGCACACGGGCAAAGCAAGCAGGTGAAGCGAAAAACGTTAATTTTCCCAGCCGAGGAAAACTGCAGCTGGAGCATCTACAAGGTCAAGCTTAAGACAGCAAACTGTTGGTGAGTCAGGGAGAGCTGAGACAGGAAACGAGAGGGCCACCCCTCCACACTCCAGACCTATGATAGGGCTACCTGACACCATCTCCACAACGGATAGATTGGTGCATCACCCTGAAGTTATACTCTCTCCCCCCCCGCCCCCGTCGCCCCCCGGCCACAGCCTCTCACCTTTGTACATGCAGCTCCAGACGCACATCTCCAGAGTGGGAAACCTGTTCTCGTTTCCACCACAGCCACCATACAGGAAGCCCTTGCAACTCTGGGAGCTGGGAGAATAGTGAAACATCGGGATGTAGCCATCGCACGGGCCCTTCTCTGCCGGGAGGGTGCAGATGTCTGTGGCTGGAGACAAGAGAGAGAGAGAGAGAGAGTGCCAGTTTGGGAGGCTGGAGGGGCACTGAAGAGAGCCCTGGAGGGCAGCCTGGGGAACTGGGAGCGCCAACCAAAAGTTTGGGGGGGTCAACAGCGGGAGGGCTTCTAGTGTCCTGGCCCCACGGCTGGACCTCCTGATGGCCCCTGGTATTTCCGGCCACTGTGTGACCCAGAGGTCCATCAGTGGCTCTTAGCCACAAGGTATAGAGAGGAACTCTCAGTCTGGGGCAAGCGGTGCTCTGTATTCTTGGTGCTTGGGGGGGGGAGCAACAGTGGGAGGGCTTCTGGTCTCCCGGCCCCACTGCTGGACCTCCTGATGGCACCTGGTGTTTTTGGCCACTGTGTGACAGAGTGTTGGACTGGAGGGGCCATTGCCCTGATCCAGCCCTGGCCTCTCTTATGTTCTTATAAGAGGGAACTAGATAAACATATGGAGCAGAGGTCCATCAGTGGCTCTTAGCTATAAGGCATACAGAGGAACTCTCGGTCCGGGGCAAGGGATGCTCTGTCTTCTTGGTGCTGGGGGGGGGCAACAGTGGGATGGCTTCTATTGTCCTGGCCCCACTGCTGGACCTCCTGAGGGCACCTGGTGTTTTTGGCCACTGTGTGACAGAGTGTTGGACTGGAGGGGCCATTGCCCTGATCCAGCCCTGGCCTCTCTTATGTTCTTATAAGAGGGAACTGGATAAATATATGGAGCAGAGGTCCATCAGTGGCTCTTAGCCACAAGGCATAGATAGGAGCTCTCGGTCTGGGGCAAGGGATGCTCTGTTATTCTTGGTGCTTGGGGGGGGCAACAGTGGGAGGGCTTCTTGTGTCCTGGCCCCACTGCTGGACCTCCTGATGGCCCCTGGTATTTCTGGCCACTGTGTGACACAGGGTGTGGGACTGGAGGGGCCGTTGGCCTGATCTAACATTGGCTTCTTTTATGTTCTTAATATGGAGCAGAGGTCCATCAGTAGCTATCCGCCACAAGGTATAGATAGGGACTCTCGGTCTAGGGCAAGTGATGCTCTTTATTCTTGGTGCTGGGGGGGTCAACAGTGGGAGGGCTTCTATTGTCCTGGCCCCACTGCTGGACCTTCTTATGGCACCTGGTGTTTTTGGCCACTGTGTGACAGAGTGTTGGACTGGAGGGGCCATTGCCCTGATCCAGCCCTGGCCTCTCTTATGTTCTTATAAGAGGGAACTGGATAAATATATGGAGCAGAGGTCCATCAGTGGCTCTTAGCCATAAGGCATAGAGAGGAACTCTCGGTCCGGGGCAAGGGATGCTCTGTCTTCTTGGTGCTGGGGGGGGGGCAACAGTGGGATGGCTTCTATTGTCCTGGCCCCACTGCTGGACCTCCTGAGGGCACCTGGTGTTTTTGGCCACTGTGTGACAGAGTGTTGGACTAAAGGGGCGATTGCCCTGATCCAGCCCTGGCCTCTCTTATGTTCTTATAAGAGGGAACTGGATAAATATATGGAGCAGAGGTCCATCAGTGGCTCTTAGCCACAAGGCATAGATAGGAGCTCTCGGTCTGGGGCAAGGGATGCTCTGTTATTCTTGGTGCTTGGGGGGGGTCAACAGTGGGAGGGCTTCTGGTGTCCTGCCCCCACTGCTGTACCTCCTGATGGCACCTGGTATTTTTGGCCCCTGTGTGACACAGAGTGTTGGACTAAAGGGACGATTGCCCTGATCCAGCCCTGGCCTCTCTTATGTTCTTATAAGAGGGAACTGGATAAATATATGGAGCAGAGGTCCATCAGTGGCTCTTAGCCACAAGGCATAGATAGGAGCACTCGGTCTGGGGCAAGGGATGCTCTGTTATTCTTGGTGCTTGGGGGGGGTCAACAGTGGGAGGGCTTCTGGTGTCCTGCCCCCACTGCTGTACCTCCTGATGGCACCTGGTATTTTTGGCCCCTGTGTGACACAGAGTGTTGGACTGGAGGGGCCGTTGGCCTGATCCAGCCCTGGCTTCTCTTCTGTTCTTAGGGTCAACAGCTGGAGCTTGGGACTTTCCTGGGGATTTGATGTGGAGCCTGTGAAGGGGGGGGAGATTTGGGGAAGGACTTCACCTACAATCCATGGCACACCATAGAGTTTTTGCACTCAGAAGCAGCTATTTTCTCCAGGCAAACTGATTTCTGTGGTCTGGAGATCAACTGTAATTCTGGGGAAACTCCAGGCCTCCCCTGGAGGTTGGCAAGGACTGCCAGGACCCCCCAGTGGTAACTGTTCCTTTGGGCAGCGGAAGCATTTTTTTTAATGAAGCAGAGGTGGTTTTATTAAGCAGAGGTGGTCTCTGCTGTTGCACACGATGTGAAATAACAACTGGGGGAAACCCAAAAGTCACACCACCTCCATCTAGGAGCCACTGGAAATGATGAGCTTTTACCATAGACTTCCCAGTGATTCCCTTCCCCTCGCCACCACAGTCATCCTGTGAGGTATAGAGGCCGAGGTCTGAAGAAGAAGAAGAGGAGGAGGAAAAGGAAGAGATTGGATTTATACCCCACCCTTCTCTACCCAAGGGAGTCTCAGTGCAGCTTACCATCTCCTTTCCCTTCCCCTCGACCACAATGGACACCCTGTGAGGTATAGAGGTTGAGGCAAGAAGAAGAAGAAGAAGAGGAAGAAGAAGAAGAAGAAGAAGAAGAAGAAGAAGAAGAAGAAGAAGAAGAAGAAGAGGAGGAGGAGGAGGAGGAGGAGGAGGAGGAGGAGATTGGATTTCTACCCCGCCCTTCACTACCCAAAGGAGTCTCAGAGCAGCTTACAAACTCCTTTCCCTTCCCCTCCCCACAACAGACACCCTGTGAGGCAGGTGGGGCTGAGAGAGCTCTTGACAGAAACTGCTCTTTTGTCAAGGACAGCTCTTATCAGAACTACGGCTTGCCCAAGGTCATCCAGCAAGTGCAAGTGGAGGAGTGGGTGAATCAAAGCCGGTTCTCCCAGATGAGAGTCCGCGCACTTAACCACTGCACCAAACTGGCTCTCCCCCCTGCGAGTATCGCGGGTCCTGCTTCTTGTGATTCTATGCTTCAGATCAACCCCACTTCCCCTCCCCACAACAGACACCCTGTGAGGTGGGTGGGGCTGAGAGAGCTCTGGCAGAAACGGCTGTTTTTCAAGGACAGCTCTTATCATAACTTCAGCTTGCCCAAGGTCATCCAGCCAGGTGCAAGTGGAGGAGTGGGGGATCAAACCCGGTTCTCCCAGATTAGTGTCCGCGCACTTAACCACTATACCAAACTGGCACTACACCAAGAAGCCGATTTGAGCAACTGGAGGCTTGTACCTTCTTAGAGGAAGGGGCTGTGACTCCTCACTCTCAGAATGCTTTTTGGCCTCTTTGATCGTTTGCAGCTGGCACCGATTAAACCCTTGAGCCAAATCGCTTTGGCTGAATCGGTGCCACCTTGTGACTAGTGACTTTGGTTGAGAACCATTCCCAGAACTCCAAGGAAATCCGGGCCCCCAAATCGATTCTGGATGCTGCGTATCCAAAGTCTGTAAAACTGGATTAGGGCCATTTTTAATTTTAAAAATATTTATTATCGACAGTGCCCCTCAAGGTTTGTGCAGCTTATGTGAAGAAAGAATATCAATTAAAACAAGTTCAAAAGAATACAAAGCATCACGACCGACAGTAAATGTAATCTTAATATATCAGAATATATATCTTTCCCAGAATAGCCAGGATGTTAAGAATGTAAGGGAAGCCAGGGCTGGATCAGGCCAACGCCCCCTCCAGGCCAGCACTCTGTGTCACACAGTGGCCAGAAATACCAGGTGCCATCAGGAGGTCCAGCAGTGGGGCCAGGAGGACACTAGGAGCCCTTCCACTGTTGCCCCCCCTCCCCAAGCACCAAGGATACAGAGCATCCCTTGCCCCAGACATAAAAACAGAAGAGAAGCCATGTTGGGTCAGGTTAACGTCCCATCCAGCCCAAAATTCTGTCACACAGTGGCCAAAAACACCAGGTGCCATCAGGAGGTCCACCAGTGGGGCCAGAACTCTAGAAGCCCTCCCACTCTTGCTCTCCCCCCCAAGTACCAAGAAGACAGAGTATCCCTGCCCCAGACAGAGTGTTCCCTCTATACCTTGTGGCTAATAGCCACTGATGGACCTCTGCTCCAGCTGTGTTTTTCATATGTTTGTTGTTTGTGAGTAGCCGACAAACCAGGCATGAAGGCAATGGCCCCGCGCCACTGTCCTCCTCTGATAGTCAGAGGTAGACTGTCACTGAACATGGAGGTTCAATTTGACCATTATGGCTAATACCGATCTCTGGACTTCTCCTGCTTGGAAGGGCATGCCCAGAGATCTTTGGGAATTAATTCACTTTTCCATGGTGAGAGAGAGAGAGAGAGACAGAGAGAGAGAGAGAGAGAGAGAGAGAGAGAGACAGAGAGAGAGACAGAGAGAGAGACAGAGAGAGAGACAGAGAGAGACAGAGAGACACCAGGGAAGTGGGCTGAAGAGTGGCGTTTGGACCAGCCCGGGCTTTGCCGTGCCAGGAGTTCCCTATCCTGCCCTCACACATGAAGGGGACGGGGAAGACGGGCTGACGTTACTTACCCTGATCCTTGTGAGAAGTATGGAGGGCGCCCGCTGCTCCCAGAAGCAGAAGCAGTCTCAGTTCCATGGCTGGTGTGTTGGTATCTGGCTGGCCGGGGAGGCTATTTGTTTAATGTCAGATTGATGGAGAGGGAGGGGGGAAGGAGACGGGCTGCACAATTGGCCAGCCCCTCCCAGGTGGGGAGGAGGAGAATCAATTCCAAGGACAACCAACGAAGGCCTGCCTACCTGCTCTGGGCAGCAGAGACTGACACGTGTTCCACATCTGTGCAGACTAGGCCCCACACACACACACACACACCAGTGTCCCCTCTAAGCTGGGTGAGTGCGAGCTAGCTCACAGTTTTTTAGCCTCCGGCTCACACATTTCCCTCTTAGCTCATGAAGGATGGCCCCAGAGCAAACTGATTCATGCAACTTTCATGCCAGTAGCTCATCACATAGAATTTTAGCTCACAAGACTCCACAGCTTAGAGGGAGCATTGCCCCACACCCTCATCCCCAAGATGCATTTGGGGAAGTTCAACGATGGTGCAAACCGGGGGGGGGGGGAGATTCCTGCAAGGGAAGAGTCAGTGGCCCATTCTGCATCTAGCATTTGCTCCGTTGTTTTACCAAACCCAAACGGGAACAGAAAAAGATGTGGCTCAAAACCACATTCAGATACCCCGGGGGCCAACGCCGTGCTGACTGCAGAGTCAACCTTGAACGGCCATAAAATGGCCATTAATCTATGCAGACAGTACCATAAAACTGAGAGATCAAAGGAAGCGAAACCGGCATGCACTGTGGATGCTACCATAAAAACCAACAATCAAAGAACGTGAAAGTGGCATGTAATATAGAGGGGAGTTTCTGGTCTGTCGTGGGTCTGGTAAAGCAGTGGAGCAAATGCTAGATACAGAATGGGCCAATGTTGTAGTTTGGTGTAGTGGTTAGGAGTGCGGACTCTAATCTGGGAGAACCGGGTTTGATTCCCCACTCCTCCACTTTCAGCTGCTGGATGACCTTGGGCAAGCTGTAGTTCTGATAAGAGCTGTTCTTTCAAGGGCACTTCTGGAAAGAGCTCTCTCAGCCCCACCCACCTCACAGGGTGTCTGTGGTGGGGAGGGGAAGGGAAAGGAGTTTGTAAGCCGCTCTGAGACGCCGAGTGAAGGGCGGGGTATAAATCCATAAGAACATAGGAGATGCCAATGTTGGATCAGGCCAAAGGCCCATCCAGTCCAACACTCTGTCACACCGTGGCCGAAAATACCAGGTGCCATCAGGAGGTCCACCAGTGGGGCCAATCTCCTCCTCCTCCTCCTCCTCCTCCTCCTCTTCTTCTTCTACTTCTTATTTTCTTCTTCTTCTTCTCTTCTTC
>NW_015171586.1:74219-75133 GCF_001447785.1 Gekko japonicus | reverse complement strand
TCCTCCTCCTCCTCCTCCTCCTCTTCTTCTTCTACTTCTTATTTTCTTCTTCTTCTTTTCTTCTTCTTCTTTTCTTCTTCTTCCTCTTCTTCCTCTTCCTCTTCTTTTTCTTCTTTGGAGAGAAAAACCTCAGACTCTCACCACAACTTTGGGGCTGGTCAGCCCGGTAGTGTAATAAGCGCTGTGTGGGCCTGTCCCAAAGAGCACCCCCCCACACTCTTTCCAAGGTCAAAATGCAATGCAAAGAGCTGGCATTCTCCAGACTTATGGCCATGTAGCCAGGACACTCCTGAACAGTGGCTGATGTCCCCGTCATCTAAAGGACATGGGAGGAAGTGGGTTAAAGAGAGAGAAGGGGTCCATTGCTGAATTGCACCAGTGTAAGATTTGCCCTGCATCTTCCCGATAACCTTCTGCACAGAATTTCTCATTGAGCATGGAAAGGTCTCCATCGGTCGCTGCTGTCTGTACAACCCTGTCCTGTGTCAAGGATCCCCAGGTGCAAGGCTAAAGTGAAACTTGTTCCAGTCCAGTCCAGTTGGATCAGACCAGTGAAGGTCCATCTAGGTCTCACACAGTGGCCAAGCGGTTCTCCTGGTGGGCCAACAACAGGGCAGAGAGGCTGAGGCCTTCCCCTGATGTTGATTCCCGGCCCTGGCATTCCAAAGTTAATTGCCTCTGAACATGGAGGTTCCCTTTCATCACCATGGCCAGTAGCCACTGATGGATGTCTCCTCCATAGATCCACCTAATCCTCTTTGAATGCCATTGGAGAGCCAGTTTGGTGTTGTGGTTAAGTGTGCGGACTCTAATCTGGGAGAACCGGGTTTGATTCCCCACTCATCCTCCACTTGCACCTGCTGGGTGACCTTGGGCAAGCCGTAGTTCTGTCTGAGCTGTTCTTGAAAAAGAGC
>NW_015171586.1:22800-73957 GCF_001447785.1 Gekko japonicus | reverse complement strand
TTAATATGTATGAAGAAATTATTGTAATAATATTTTTCTAAATATATAAAATTATTTATGATAGGTTATAATTCATCTGTGCACGGTATCTGTTGTATGATAGTTTTGTCAGAGCTGTTCTTGAAAGGGCAGATTCTGTCAGAGCTCTCTTAGCCCAGCCTACCTCACAGAGTGTCTGTTGTGGGGAGGGGAAGAGAAAGGAGTTCGTAAGCTGCTCTGAGACACCTTTGGGTAGTGAAGGGCGGGGTATAAATCCAATCTCTTCTTCTCTTCTTCTTCTTCATCTATGCCCATGGCCATCACTACAAGCTACACACCAGCATGGACTGTATTGACTGGGACTCTCCTTCTTGGACAGAGTGTTGTGTAGGGCCTTGCAGGGGGTTGGACTAGATGACCTGCAAGATCCCTTCCAACTCTAACGTTCTATGAGTCTATGATTTCACATCCCCACTCTGGCATGAAACTCACTGGGTGGACTTGGGTGAGGCACTCTCTCTCAGAGAGGCCTGCCTCACAGGACTGTTGTGATGATACACTGACAAAGGGGAACCAAGTATGAAGTTCTGAGCTCTGTGAAAGGAAAGGCAGGATTAAAGCAGCTCTAAATGCAGCTTTGCTGGCGTCTGCATTTGGGGGGCAGCTGAGGCAAAGAAAGGTGGACAATGAAGGGAAGTAAAGTAAAAAGGATGTGGGCAAAATCGAGAGGGTGCAGTAGAGAGCGACGAGGATGATCAGGGGTCTGGAGACCGAGCCCTGCGAGGAAAGGCTGAGGGCCTCGGGAATGTTTAGTTTGGAGGAGAGGAGACTGAGGGGGGACCAGGTGGCTCTCTTTAAATATCTGAAAGGCTGTCATGTGGCAAGGAGCTGCTCCAGTGGGCAGCAGAGGAGAGGACCCGAAGCAATGAGTTTAAGTTACATGCAAAAAGGGTATCGGCTGGATATTAGGAGAAACTTTTTCCACGGTCAGAGTGTTTCAGAGGTGGAATCAGCTGCCGAGGGAGGTGGTGAGCTCCCCTTCACTGACAGCTTTCAAGAAGAGGCTGGAGGAATATTTGTCAGAGAGGCTTTAGGCTGGTCCTGTATCGGGCAGGGGGCTGGACGAGATGGTCTCTATGGCCCCTTCCAACTCTATGGTTCTATGATTCTACGAAGGGTAAGCAGCAGTGCTTGGTTGCTTCTAATGGTCCGGTTCATCTCTCTTTAGGCAAAAATTCTGTAAGAGAAGGGCAACCAGGATGATCAGGCAGTTAGAGCCCTTTCCCTAGGAGGAAAGGCTGAAGACTCCGGGACTTTTCAGTTTAGAAAAGAGACGACTAAGAGGGGACATGAGAGAGGTTTCTAAAATGACGCACGGGGTTGAGAGAAAGTTGAGCAAGAGAACTATTTCTCCCTCTCCCAAAATATTAAAACTGGAGGTCATCCAGTGAATCTGATGGGCAGTAGGTTCAGGAGAGAGAGAGAAGGAAACACTACTTTACACAGAGAATGATTAAAGTGCGAAACTTGCTGCCAGAGGATGTTGTGATGGCCACAGGAATAAACAGTTTTAAAGGGGGATGAGAGAGATTCATGGAGGATAAGTCCATCAGTGGCGACTAGCCATGGTGGCTGAGAGGAACCTCCACATTCAGAGGCAGTAAGATTTGGGGGCAGTGCCTTGGGAGGGACTTTGGTTTTTCCTAGACTCCAGGGTATACCATGGAGTCCGCACTCTAAAATTGCTGTTCGATTCCCCCCCCCCCCCCCCCCCCCAAGGAGACCCATCTGCAGTCTGCAGATTCGACCTAATTCCAGGAGAATTCCAGGTCCTGACTGGACGTTGGTAACCCCAGGTGGCTGGCATGCGTTTCTGTGTCCTCCGGTCTTACACGAGAACTTTAGTGCCGGCACCCAGTGTTCCTCCTGCATCTCACCACCGTCCTTCCTGCGTGCTGTGTCTGCTTGACAGGACAAGGCGATCTGGCCGCACAATGAGATGCCTATCAGTCGCACAGGACATTCCGGGGCCTCCTCGATGCGATCAGCAGCATTGTGTGAGATCAAAGCCAACCCTGGCAGAACAATGCGGGGCGGGAGACTGCAGGGAGGGCCGGGGAAGGACGGCAGAGGGAGATGGCGCGGGGCAAGGTCCCGGCTGGGAAATGGCTACGGTTGGTTGTCTCTCTGGCCCTCTAGGGCAGGGGTCCCCCAATGTTTTTGAGTCTGTGGCAATGCTCCCTCTAAGCTGTGGGGTCTTAGGAGCAAGAATTCTGCTTTGTGAGCTACTGGCATGAAAGTGGTGAGCGAGGGACTTGGCTGCTGCATCAATTAGTCTGCTCTGGAGCCCTCCTTCCTGAGCTGAGGCAACAATGGGTGAGCCGGAGGCTAAAAGACTGTGAGCTGGCTCACACTCACTCAGCTTAGAGGGAACACTGGTCTTGGGCACCTTCAGGGTTGCCAACCTCCAGGCAGTGGCTGGAGATCTCCTAGGATTACATTCTGATCTCCGGGGGGCAGAGACCAGTTCCCCTGGAGCAAAGGGATGCTTTGGAAGGTGGGCTCTGTGGCACTGAAGTCCCTCCCCTCCCCAAAGCCCACCCTCCTCAAGCTCCGCCCCTCCAAACCTCCAGGTGCTCCCCAACCCAGAGCTGGCCACCACTAAAGGTCTGCTGCAAGAGGTGGACTCAACTGCAAAATGTCAAGGAGTTAGGGTACACAGAAACCTAAAAGGATCTCACAATACAAGAAATTGTGGTCACACAATGAAATTGCTGAGCAGTCAGGTTAGAACGGGTAAAAGGAAGTCCTTCTTCACCCTAACAGTGATGAACACATGGGATTCACTGCCACAGGAGGTGGTGGCGGCTACAGGCATGGACGGCTTCAAGAGGGATCTGGATAAACATATGGAGCAGAGGTCCATCAGTGGCTCTTAGCCACAAGGTATAGATAGGGACTTTCAGTCTGGGGCAAGGGATGCTCTGTATTCTTGGTGCTTGGGGGGCAACAGTGGGAGGGCTCCTAGTGTCCTGGCCCCACTACTGGACCTCCTGATGCCACCTGGTATTTCTGGCCACTGTGTGACACAGAGTGTTGGACTGGATGGGCCATTGGCCTGATCCAACATTGGCTTCTCTTATGTTCTTAATATGGAGCAGAGGTCCATCAGTGGCTATTAGCCACAAAGTATACATAGGAACTCTCGGTCTGGGGCAAGGGACGCTCTGTATCCTTGGTGCTTGGGGGGGGGGGAAACAGTGGGAGGGCTTCTAGTGTCCTGGCCCCACTGCTGGACCTCCTGATGACACCTGGTGTTTTTGGCCCCCATTGAGAGAGGGGCCTGGGGTGGGGTCCAGCCTGGGGTCCTTACTGGTGGAACGCCTCTCTAGGGTGCTCCGGCAGGAAATGACCCCTGTCAGTTATCACTTATAACAACTCCAAAAGTATTTAATACAAAGTCAAAAGCTGCAAGCCAGAGTTATGGTGTAACACATGAAGTTCCCAAACTTTCAAAATGCAATGATCATGAGCTATACATCAAGGTTACAGTGTAAGCCACTCATTGATAACAGGCAAGATAAACCCTGCAGAATATCACTGGCGAACTGCAGTGGCTGTACCCATCCAGGAGACAAGGAGGCGAGGGAATGGGTTGGAAATGCCACTGTGGAAGTGTTAGAAGTGGAGGACTTGACGCTGTCTCCTGTCTCAAACCTGAGAAGATGGCACCTAAGAGTTTAGACAGAGAGGTCAGGACACATGGGGCATACAGGAATAAGAACATAAGAACATAAGAGACGCCAATGGTGGATCAGACCAAATGTTAGACTGTGCTAAGGCTCCTGGCCTGTAATTCTCAGAAGCAGCCATCCCGTGATCACAGGCAATTGAGAAATACCCGCCGTGCTCACGTGCCAGTCCTTTTCTGTTCTCTGGAGGTTGCCCATGCAACCATGTCTGGGGAAGGGGAAATAGCTAGAATTTGGTTCAGGTCTGCAGGTTTGAGTTCTGGGTCCAGGAGTCGCTTCTAACAGTTTCACTGCCAGTTTGGTGTAGTGGTTAAGTATGCGGACTCTAATCTGGGAGAACCAGGTATGATTCCCCACTCCTCCACTTGCAGCTGCTGGATGACCTTAGGCAAGCCGTAGTTCTGTCAGAGTTGTCCTTGAAAAAGAGCAGTTTCTGTCAGAGCTCTCTTGGCCCCGCCTACCGCACAGGGTGTCTGTTGTGGGGAGGGGAAGGGAAAGGAGTTTGTAAGCCGCTCTGAGACTCCAAGTGAAGGGCGGGGTATACATCCACTCTCTTCCCATCTTTTCCATGTTTTCACAAGGTGTATAAAAGCAGAGGACACACATTACACACACTAGTCGGGAACAGAGGAACCATCCTGGATTTTATGTACAGGACACAAGCAATGCTCCCTCTAAGCTGTGGAGTCTTGTGAGCAAAAATCCTATTTTCTGAGCTCCTGGCATTAAAGTTGTGAGCGATTGATTTGGCTACTGCATAAATTAGCTTGCTCTGGAGCCCTCCTTCCTGAGCTAGGAAAACATTTTTGAGCTGGAGGCTAAAAAACTGTGAGCTAGCTCACACTAGCTCAGCTTAGAGGGAACACTGGACACAAGTACAAGGTACTGCATTGGATCCAAAGACTCTGCTCTGCTGAAGATGGACGCAAGGATCCTGAAGCCAGCAGAAGCATGGAATCCTTGAGTGGGAAGGGCTCTTGTCGTTCATCTAGTTCGGTGGTAGGCAAACTGCAGCTCTAGAGCCACATGCGGCTCTTTGGCCCCTTGAGTGTGGCTCTTCCGCCATAGGCGCTGACGGCCTATTCCCTCCATTGTTCTCTATGGTGGGAAAAAAGAAACTTTTTTTCCCACCATAGGGAACAATAGAGGGGATGGGGCAACCTGTTTGGGGGCCCGTAGAATTGAACCCCCTGGTTCAATGTCCCTGAAACATGGTGGGTATCTTGGGAAGAGGCTCCAGCAGCTACCCTGCAATTCTGGAGCCTCTCCCTCAAACCACCTCCCCTCCAGCCCCCAGAATATACCCTATGTTTTTGCCATTGACTTCAATGGCCCATAGGATATAATAGGGCCGAACTGTGGGAAGCCCCAGCAGCCCTCAGGCCGGAGCACCTGGAGCAGTCTTGGGAGGCGGATTGGCAAAAAGCAAAACCAAAAGCAAAGGAACTCGAGAGAACTCCAGGAATGGAGCCGGTTCCTCTTCCACAGCCCAAAACCCTGAGCTTGCTTTTTCTCATTTGCGAGTCTGGCCTCCGCACTCCTTTAACGAGGCAGCCCTGAAGCTTGGGGCGGCGGGAGTTTCTTTGCACGCAGCTTGTGCAGCTGGCTCTGGTGCACGGGTGCACAGGTGCACGGGTGAGTCCCCAAAATTTGACTCTTCGTCTACAAGTCTCTGGCACTGGAGGTATTCGCCTCCTTCCCTCCTGCCTGCTATGGCTGCATAATTGTGAGAGATTTCTTAACATAGTGTTCCTGCCAGGGAAGCTGGGGACCCTGCCCATGAGTCTCCATTTCATCCTCACAACAACCCTGTGGGGTAGGTTAGGTAAAGAAGGGGAGATTTAACCTGGGGTCACTCAGCCAGCAGAGTGAGAATACAAACCTGGGTCTCCCCACATCAATCTGCAACTCTGACCACTGTGCAGTGCTGCCTCTACTGATCTGTAATGTTCCAGAGGTGTTGTAATGTAATACTCAGTTTCTCAAACAAGTGTATGCCTGTCTGTTGGTCCACTTAGGAGTCTTGATCGTGGTTGTGTCGTGGTTTGGTGTAGTGGTTAAGTGTGCGGACTCTAATCTGGGAGAACCTTATGAAAGCTGTGAACGAGCAATTTGGCTACTACTGCATAAATGAGTTTGCTCTGGAGCCATCCTTCCTGAGCTAAGACAAAAATGTGTGAGCCGGTGTGAGCTAGCCCACACTAACTCAGCTTAGAGGGAACTTTGAGTGGCCACTTTTTGTCGACTCTGCTTTCGGTGTTGCGTGCTTGAAACAGCTGAGCTGGGTAGGAAGGATGACTGTTGCGGGCCTCTGAAAACTGCCCCCCTGCCCAATTAACTTGTGAAAGCCACTGCCACAAGATTTGGGGGGGAAGTTTAGGGGGGGGGACTCGTAGAGATTAAATATATTGTGAACTTAATCAAGCTTGCATTCAGGGACACTGAACCTCTTAATATGAAATGCTGTTGAGAGAATGGGGGAGGGCAAACAGCTCTTTGAGCTTCCAGAGGCCTCTGGAAGGCTGCAGTTGGGAACAGAATGCTAGCGGCTAGCTAAGAACCTTGAATCTGGTCCAGTGAGGCCATACATATTGATGCTCTCTAGTGTGAGCCTAAAATTAAAAACAACAACATACAAACCTGACTTACCCGAACTTTCCAAGGAGATGCAAGGCCATTGTTCACATTAGTGTTTTTGTCATGATTTATTTTGTCATGATTTAATTTTATGGATACTTTGGACATATAGAGAGGATGGACGAATGGAGACGAAACAAGTATACAAGACGAGTGTGGATGGGAGAGTCGGAAGGGGTCAACCTCGGCGAACGTACCTCAATCAGATTGAGGACATTTTTAGCAAAGGCCAGTTTAGGAGTACCCTAATTAAGTTAATAACAATGTACCTACCTATATAGTTTAAGTTTTAAAAATTTGGCTCTCAAAATAAATTTCAATCGTCGTACTGTTGATATTTGGCTCTCTTGACTAATGAGTTTGCCCACCACTGCTCTAGTTCAACGCCGTGTTCATCGTACACAACCCTACAGAAGGCTGCCCTGTTGTGTCTAGAGGCAACAACCCTGACTCTGTTCAGAGCCCAAAGGCCCAAAGAAATGCTGTGTTTTTCTCATGTCTTCCACAGGCCCATCACAAAGCCTTGTGATAAGACTTGTCCCCAGACTTCCATGCTGGGAACTCAGCTCTCAGTGTGTGTGAGGGGGCAAGGTTGGATCAGGACCACAGTGCACACAGTGTGCACATGGAGAAGGGGTTTCAGCCTGTTCCAGACTGATGGTCAATAGAGACAATGTGTATTGTCATGCAACCACGCCCCAGGGCAGAGAAGGGTGGGGTATAAATCCAATCTCCTCCTCCTCCTCCTCCCCCTCCTCCTTCTCCTTCTTCTTCCTCCAAAGGTTCCTTGTGGCAAGTCAGTGAGGTTCACTGGGCTGAGAAAGTGTGACTGGCAAATGTCAAGGAATTTGAATCTGGCTCACCCAGCCTGTAGTCCACCATGATCAACACTACACCCCCCCCCGACTGCCCCTTTATCAAGAGGTATTATATTATTATAATTATAGCATTATATTATATTAAAGGTAAAGGTAAAGGTTCCCTTGCTCGAAAGCCAGTCGAATCCGACTCTAGGGTTGCGGTGCTCATCTCCGTTTCAAAGCCGAAGAGCCAGCGCTGTCCGAAGACGTTTCCGTGGTCATGTGGCCGGCATGACTAAACACCAAGGCGCACGGAACGCTGTTACCTTCCCACCGAAGTGGTACCTATTTATCTACTTGCAATTTCTTGCTTTCGAACTGCTAGGTTGGCAGGAGCTGGAACTAGAGACAGGAGCTCACCCTGTCTTGCGGCACCCGGGTCTTGAACCGCTGAACTACTGACCTTCCACAGCCTGCAGTTCAGCGTCTTAACCACTTGAGCCACCGCAGCTCCTATATTATATTATAGCACTGGAAAAAGTGCAGATAAGGGCAACTCGAATGATAAAAGGGTTGGAACACTTTCCCTATGAAGAAAGGTTAAAGCGCTCGGGGCTCTTTAGCTTGGAGAAACGGCGAATGAGGGGTGACATGATCGAGATTTATAAGATTATGCATGGGACAGAGCAGGTCGAGAAAGAAGTGCTTCTCTCCCTTTCTCACAACACAAGATCTCGTGGGCACTCCATGAAATTGCTGAGCAGTTGGGTTAGAAAGGATAAAAAGGAAGTCCTTCTTAACCCAAAAAGTGATTAACCCATGGAATTCACTGTCACAGTAGGTGGCGGTGGCTACAAGAATGGACGGCTTCAAGAGGGAATTGAATAAACATATGGAGCTGAGTGAGGTCCATCAGTGGCTATGAGTCACAAGGTATAGATAGGAACTCTGGGTATAGGGCAAGGGATGCTCTGTATTTTTGTTGCTTGTGGGGGCAAGAGTGGGAGGGCTTCTGGAGTTCTGGCCCTGCTGGTGGACCTCCTGATGGCCCCTGGGTTTTGGCCACTGTGTGACACAGACTGTTGGACTGGATGGGCCATTGGTCTGATCCAACATGGCTTCTCTTATGTTCTTGTGTCTGGGGCAGGGATGCTCTGTCTTCTTGGTGCCTGGGGGGCAAGAGTGGGAGGGCTTCTGGAGTTCTGGCCCTGCTGGTGGACCTCCTGATGGCCCCTGGTATTTTTGGCCACTGTGTGACACAGAGTGGGGCTGGATGGGCCATTGGTCTGATCCAACATGGCTTTTCTTATGTTCTTGTGTCTGGGGCAGGGATGCTCTGTCTTCTTGGTGCCTAGGGGGCAAGAGTGGGAGGGCTTCTGGAGTTCTGGCCCCAGTGGTGGACCTCCCGATGGCGCCTGGTATTTTTGGCCACTGTGTGACACAGAGTGTTGGGCTGGATGGGCCTTTGGCCTGATCCAGCATTCTCTTTTGTTCTTATATCCCCTTGCTAATGTGACCTGTGTCGAGAGTGGCGATGCCATAGGCATTGCTGAGGAGCTCAGGGGCTCAGACAGTTTCTCTCCCTAGTCTAGGGGCGTCAGGAGCAAGGGACCTCCTGGCGGGACACGGAGAGGCAGTCCAAGAACTCGACACAGACAAATGGTGGGAACATTCATGTCTTTATTGGGGAGAGAGTGGGCGATTCCACCAGCCTCCTTCCAAGCTTCTGTTCATACTAACGGTGGGCAGGGGGCTGCCCCAGGCTGGTGTCCCCACCTGAGACCTTGGAGTTGCACTGGAGAGCCTCACCATCTCTTGAGAAGCAGAGCGAGTGACTCATTGTACTTTGCACTTGCCTGCGGAAAGAAAAGAGAAGCAGTGACTTAGGTGCTTGGCGAACAATGGGGCGAGTCTGCCGTAAGAGCACTGCCTTGTAGGATAGAAATCCATGGAAGCACAGAATTGGAAGGGACCCTAGAGGCCATCTAGTCCAACCCCCTGCTAAATGCAGGATCAGCCTAGAGCATCCCTGACCAGTGGCTGTCCAGCCGCTGCTTAAAGACTGCCAGGGAGGGGGAGCTCACCACCTCCCCAGGCAGCTGATTCCACCGTGACACAACTCTGACTGTAATGTGAGTCCTCTCCTCTGCTGCCCACAGGAACAGCTCCCTGCCCTCCTCTAAGTGACAGCCATTAAGACTTCAATAGAGCAATCAGGTTCCCCCCTCCACTTCCTCTTCTCCAGGTAGCATCATTGCTAGGGAAAGATTTATTACTGTTTTCATCTAGGAGGCAAATGGGTGTTCCTCCGCCATGGAGCTGGCACAGGGACCAATGCCAGTAAGGCAGATTTCTGTGTAATCTGACGGCTTGCACCTCGCCCAATGGAAGATTAAGCTATCCCTGTTTTGTATAGCTATAGAGGGAACATTCTGTCTGGGGCTGTGATGCTCTGTATTCTTGGTGCTTGGGGGGGCACAGTGGGAGGGCTTCTGGAGTTCTGGCCCCACTGGTGGACCTCCTGATGGCCCCTGGGTTTTCGGCCACTGTGTGTCACAGAGTGTTGGACTGGAGGAGCCATTGGCCAGATCCAACAGGGCTTCTCTTATGTTCTTATATGGAGCAGAGGTCCATCAGTGGCTATTAGCCACAAGGCACAGATGGAAGACTCTGTCTGGGACAGTGATGCTCTGTCTTCTTGGTGCTTTGGGGGTCCACAGTGGGAGGTCTTCTGGAGTTCGGGCCCCGCTGGTGGACCTCCTGACAACACCTGGGTTTTGGCCACTGTGTGACACAGAGTGTTGGGCTGGATGGGCCATTGGCCTGATCCAACACTGGCTTCTCTTACATTCTTGTGTCTGGGGCAGGGATGCTCTGTATTTTTGTTGCTTGGTTGGGGGCAAGAGTGGGAGGGCTTCTGGAGTTCTGGCCCTGCTGGTGGACCTCCCGATGGCACCTGGTATTTTTGGCCACTGTGTGACACAGAGTGTTGGACTGGATGGGCCATTGGTCTGATCCAACAGGGCTTCTCTTATGTTCTTGTGTCTGGGGCAGGGATGCTCTGTCTTCTTGGTGCCTGGGGGGGGGCAAGAGTGGGAGGGCTTCTGGAGTTCTGGCCCTGCTGGTGGACCTCCTGATGGCCCCTGGGTTTTGGCCACTGTGTGACACAGACTGTTGGACATTGGCCTGATCCAACAGGGCTTCTCTTAGGTTCTTATGAGGGGGTGGATGGTAGTTTTAATCTGTAAAGGCTGATGGTTAAGAGATGGTCTCCTGGCTGCTGGGAATCTCTTTGTGTTTTTGATTGAAATCTCTATCGGTGCTTAAAGAAGGTGACAGATGGAACCACACACCTTGGATGAAGGTTGGGGACCCTGGGCTGGAGAGTCTGTGTGAGGCAGACAGCCTATCTGCTGCCCACCAGGAATGACTCTTTGCCTCCACCAGCACAGTTCTTGCACATTTGCGAATAAGCAAGTATTGCAACTCTCCAGGATTCTCATCCGGAGGGAACAAGCTCAGAATCCAAAAGGGAGCATGTCGCAAGAAAAACCTGTCCCTTACCTGGCCTCCCACAGACCATCAGGCACTCCAGTTTGGTATGAAACCGATTGCAGTTACCGTCACAGCCCCCATAAAAAAATGTCTTGCATGAATTGGAGGTGGAGTCATAGTAGTAGCGTGGAAAGTAACCCAAACATGGACCTGTTTTTGCGGGCTGCTCACAAACCTCTGGAGCAACAGAAGAAGAAGAAGAGGAAGAAGAGGAAGAGGAGGAGGAGGAGGAGGAGGAGATTGAATTTATACCCCGCCCTTCACTACCCGAAGGAGTCTCAGAGCGGCTTACCATCTCCTTTCCCTTCCCCTCCCCACAACAAACACCCTGTGAGGTAGGTGTGTCAGTATTCTATGTATAGTTAAGTCATGCTGTAGATCTGAGGCATCTAACTGACAGGAGCTGACAGCTCTAAGTGTCATGAGAGCTGGCTCTGACCGGTTCTAGCTGGCTACTGCTAGAGCTAATTAGCACTGAGTCACAGTGACTCAGCATTGGCTGTGATTGGCCAGTGGTTGTATATATTCAGTGACGAACTGTACTGTCCATTCCTTCTTGGAATGCGAGCGCAGCGGAGCATTACATCACTCAGTGTAAAGATTTGGATGTGGCTTTGTATAATAAACTGTAAAATACTTGTACATAAGCCTGAAAGACTCCAGTCTTTATTGGATCACCTTGCACCCGTGTTTGGTCTGCAGTGGGCTAACACCGCGCAATATTGACAAGGTGGGGCTGAGAGAGCTCTGACTGAGAACTGCTCTCTAGAGAACAGCTCTGAAAGAGCTTGTGACTGACCCAAGGTTACCCAGCTGGCTGCATGTGGCGGAGGAGTGAGGAATCAAACCCGCTTCTCCAGATTAGCATAGGGTTGTCAGGCAACAACTGGCACCGGTGGCGGAGGGCACAGTATTGCAAGCAAAAAAATTTTCTCTTTACAAAATGCAGCATTGTGTACTCACGGACGTTCGTTGAAGAAGTGACCAAGGTTAGCTCTAGAAACTGTATGGTACAACCACGGAGTTTCCAGTGATTCCTAGAGCAAACCTTGGTCACTTCCTCTATGAACATGTCGTAAATAACATGCTGCTGGTGGGACTGGGAATCCTGCACCCCCACCAGGATCTGGGCCGCCGTAGCAGATCATGGGACTAAACCAAATACTTTGCCTGGTCCAATATCGCTGAACCTTTGTCTGAGCCCCCAGCTCTGCGACTCCCCCCAGCCAAAGCAAGGAAAGTCAGGACGTCTGTACCTGGACTGATCTTCCCACACGCCTTCTCACATTCTTCCTTGGTCTTAAAGTTGTTGCTGTTTCCATGGCAGCCACCGTAGCTGAACTCTAAGCATCTCTTTTGATCAACGTCATAGTAATAACGTACAAAGACAGCTTTACAAGGTCCCGTCTCGGGTGGTAATCGGCACTGCTTGCTGCGCACTGTTGGAGGGACAAGGGAGAAGAAGAAGAAGAAGAAGAGAGCTCTGACAGAAACTGCTCTTTTTCAAGGACAATTCTTGTCAGAACTACGGCTTGCCCAAGGTCATCCAGCAGGTACAAATGGAGGAGTGGGGAATCAAACCCGGTTCTCCCAGATTAGAGTCCACGCACTTAACCATGACTAGGGGTCATTTAGTAAAAAAAGAGGTGCAGGAGCTCATTAGCACAACTCATTTGCATACCTCATTTGCATATGCCACGCCCCCTGACATCACCGGAAGTGTGTCAGAAGGCAACACCCACCGCTCAGGTTCCACCCGACTCTTTTGGATTGCTAGCTATTGGTGGTGGGGAATGTGTAGATCTGCCCTCGCAGAGGAGGGAGAGCTTGTACCTGAATAAAACTTGGTCTCAAAGGTGCCACTGGACTGTTTTGGAATGGGGGGGCGGGGGGGCTCTGCAACTTACCTGGCTGCTTCTTGCTCTGACTGAGGGCTGCTGGGAGCAGGGGGTGGGGCTTGTTGCATGTGCCCGCCCCCTGGGCTCTTTACTACTGGAGCTCTGCTCCGGTGCGCTCCTGCAGGAAATGACCCCTGACCACGACACCAAACTGGCATAAGGCCACCGTACCGTACTGGCATAAGGCCAAACGTTGCATAAGTCCACCATACTGGTCTCTGGAGCACGGTTTCCCTCGGCCAGACTGCCAGCATCCGTGGAAGGGAGCAGCAGGGCCCAGGCCGGACGCTTGGCCAGTACCTGAGTCCAGGCAGCCGAGGCTGCAGCCGGTGAAGCAGCACTTCTGGTGGAGGGGGCAGTCTCGGTCATCGCTGCAGGTGTCTTTGCAGGGAACAAAGGTTTGCACCACTTCCCTCAAGGGACACGCTCCGGGGTGCTCTGGAACGAGATTGGGGAAAGAGACAAGGTTTCTGTTGATGTCAGGAGTATGCGTGAGCCCAGTCCTACCACCAACCAGACCCTTCCCCGAGAGAGGCCCACGAAGAGCCATTCCTTGAAGGATTCTGCGCCCTCCTCTCTTCCCAGGCCAGGTCCTTTTGCCTTCCCTTCGCTCTCTGTGCCTCGTGCTCCCTTTTGCTCCTCGGAGCACGAGAGAGGCCTGTCTTTCCTTCAAAAGCAGGGATTCTGGGGGCAAGCAGGTCAAGGAACGCTAGAGTCGTAGTAGATAACTCACTGAAAATGTCCCTCTAGATGGGCGCCATTGGAAACTATCATAGAAAAGGAGCAAGAAATCAAATGGTGGGAAATCTTAGGGTCTAAAGGATATCATAGAGTGGAGGATTTGTTTAGAGGGAAAAACCTCAAGTCACTCCAAGAAGTAACAGATGAGATAGGTAAACAATACTGGTTAAAAATAGCAGGTCTCTATAAGGCTATAAAGGAGATCAATGAAAAAGAAGAAATGTGGATAGACAAACCAATGGAAGAAATATATAAAGAAATGGTTGAGAAGAAACAAGGTCTAGTAGGGAAAATCTATAAAAAGATGATATTAAATAAAGATAAAATGATAGTGTGGAGTAGAGAAGGAAGGATATCAGAGAGGATGGCAGAGAGGATGGGAGGTGGTTAAGTTGCAATGTGAACCCTAATGGTTGTGTGAGTGTATATGAGTATGGTTGTGTGAGTGTATATGAGTATGCTTGTAGATCACCGAATGATTGCACCTTAATTTCGTTGTACTATGTACAATGACAATAAAGTATATTATTATTATTATGAAAGGAATAGACAAAATTAAGGTATTTAGATTCAAAGAATTGGAATATAAATTTTTCACAAAATGGTACAAGACACCGGCTCAACTGGCTAACATGTTCCCAGGATCAAGTTCACTTTGCTGGCACTGTAGGCAATCTAAAGGTTGGTATGCACACATGTGGTGGGAGTGTAGTGAAGTAAGGATATTCTGGTTAGAAATGATATTGGCGGGGAAAGCAGCTATAGCTTGGGGCTGGAAGGATAAAAGTAAGTGGACAGTGGAAATCTGGCACAGCTGTTTAATTTTATACATAAAGAAGAAGAAGAGGAGGAGGAGGAGATTGGATTTATACCCCACACTTCACTATCCAAGGGAGTCTCAGAGTGACTTACAAGCTCCTTTCCCTTCCCCTCCCCACAACAGACACCCTATGAGGTAGGTGGGGCTGAGAGAGCTCTGAGAGAAACTGCCCTTTTTCAAGAACAGCTGTGCCAGAACTATGGCTTGCCCAAGGTCATCCAGCAGGTGCATGTGGAGGAGTGGGGAATCAAACCCGGTACTCCCAGATTAGACTCTGCGCACTTAACCACTACACCAAACTGGCTCTACAAAGACCCCCAAAAAACAACCAGCCATCATTTACACTTGTAAGATGAATACTAGTGGCATAATGGTTTTTATATGGTGCTTTACCCATGCACAAGAGAGCTTGTGGTACGTCAGGAGAAAACAAACACCACAAAAAGATTATCATTATAATCATGCTTTCAAATGCAATAAAGACGGCTTTTCTTTTCTTCAGTTCTTCATAAATGTGTGCACGAACATTAATAAAATGGAGGAGGGAATCAATAAAATGAACTGAAAGAACTGTGGCAAACTCACACCGGCTCCAATTTTGGAATTGACTGAGAAATCTCCCTAGTTAAATTGGAATTAACGGAGTAAATTCAGAGTAAATTCTGGAACAATACAGGAATGGAGTGAGGCCGCGCAGGGCTCTCTTTGTAGCAGGAACTCCTTTGCATATTAGGCAACACACCCCTAATGTAGCCAATCCTCCAAGAGCTTACAGAGCTCTTCCTACAGGGGCTACTGTAAGCTCTTGGAGGATTGGCTACACTAGGGGTGTGTCGCCTAATATGCAAAGGAGTTCCTGCTGCAAAAGGAGCCTGCCTTTTCATCCCTTCTCAAATCTTGGGATTTCCCCTCTTTTTAGATATTAACCTCTGATCTCCTCTGTGCCCCTGGCCCCCAATTCCACACATAACCCCCTCCCCCCACGGTCATGACCGTAAGGCCCCAATGCACCTTCGATGGCTTCCATACACAACCGCCAGTGCCCGAAGCGGCAACACTTCTTCCTCGGCAGGTCCCCAAAACAATCATAGTCATTGCGGCATTCGGCCACGCAGGTAGAGGGCACGCCAGGTCTGAGACCCACCTTGGGGCAGTAACCACTGATGACTGGGGTCATAAAGAAAAGAGAAAAAGACCAAAAGGTTCATAACTGGCCAAAACAGCTGGAAGACTCCAAGTCCCACAGAAGGCTTTCGGGCTGTTATCTTAGAACAAAGTCCAGGAGCATCTTTAAGACCAACAGAGCTTAATTTTGGGCAGACGCTTTTGTCTGCACACACGCTTCTTCAGATATTCGGTCACTGGTCTGCCTACAATAAGTGTACCTATCTGGGTTCTCTGATCCTGGTCGTCTGCCTCTGACACCTTCACCCCACCCTTCCTCCAAGGAGCCAAGATGCAGACGTGTGTCTCTCCTCCTCCTTTTTGACCTCGTGACGATTTTGTGGGGTCACTTCGGTTGAGAGAGTTTGACCGTCTCAAGGTGGCCCGGTGAGTTCCGTGGCGACGGGAGGATTCATAGCCAGGTCTCTCCTGCCCAGGTCCAGCACTCTGGCCATCCGCCACATGAAACGGACACCACCCCATGAAGAATAGGCACATGGAGTATATTTAGGTCCGGCTCATTTTGTCTGTACCTTTTCCCCGCTTGCATCCTGATGTCTTGGTATTGTGGTGATGTGTGTCTCTCAGCAAAGGGGGATTGCCTGTCCAGGGATCTTATCCCACAGTGGAGATATTTTAAGTGTTCTGGAGGTTACGAAAGACATTGCATATTTCTAGATCCACCCCTTACACACACACACACACACACACACACACAAGGGGGGTCAAATTCTTCAAGACTACAGATCCTCCCTCAGGAGGCCTTCCTGCCTAGTTCCAGGGACACAGGAGAGGTCATCCCTGTTCCAAGGGTCTTTGAAGGAACCTTGCCTTGCCCGCTCTTGCTCTTTCCTCCCCCCACCATCCAATGCTGATGACAAGCTCAGGGGAAGAAGAAGAATAATCATAGAATCATAGGATGTTAGAGTTGGAAGGCACCTTGCAGGTCATCTAGTCCAAACCCCTGCACTCTGCACAAGCAGAGCCAAAAGATAGCCCTACAACATACCCGAAAGATGGTCGTCCAGCCTCCGCTTGAAAACGTCCAGCGAAGGAGCCTCCACCACCTCCTGAGGCAGTCTGTTCTGCTGCTCAACCACTCTTACAGTCAGGAAGTTTCTCCTGATATTTAGCTGGTAATGACTCCCTTGTCATTTCCACCCATTCGATCTAGTCTTGCAATCCGGAGCAAGAGAGAATAAATCTGCTCCATTTATACCCTGCCCTTCACTTGGAGTCTCAGAGCGGCTTACAAACTCCTTTCTCTCCCCCTCCCCAACACAGACACCCTGTGAGGTAGGCGGGGCTGAGAGAGCTCTCTCAAGAACTGCCCTTGAGAGAACAGCTCTGACAGAACTATGGCTTGCCCAAGGTCATCCAGCAGCTGCGTGGAGGCGCAGGGAATCAAACCCGGTTTTCCCAGATTAGAGTCCTCGCACTTAACCACGACACCAAACTGAAGCCCTTATCCAAGGGATACTCCCTGCCATCTTGCAGACAAAAATGGCTCTCTTCTAGACCATTAAAATTACCCCTTGAACAAAAGGCCCACAGAGGCATGGCTATAGATCCAGGTGGTCAGCTGTGTTCCCTCTAAGCCACGTTAGTGTGAGCTAGCTCACAGTTTCTTAGCCTCCAGCTCACACATTTCTGCCTTAGGGCTCCAGAGCAAACCAATTGATGCAGCAACTTTAATGCCAGGAGCTCACAAAGTAGAATGTTTGCTCACGGGACTCCACAGCTTAGCCTTGGTGGCCAGCCGTGTTGGTCTGAAGCAAATGAAAAAATCTAGAGCCCAGAATGGCACCTTGAAGACCAACAAAGATTTATTCAAGGTATGAGCTTTTCTGTGCCTCACACCTTGAATAAAACTTTGTTGGCCTTCAAGGTGCCACTGAGCTCCAGATTTGTTCTAGAGGCACGGTTGTACGTTTCCCCTTCTTCATTCCCTGGCATCGGAGGTCCTGGAGGGGACCACAACTGGGGAGAGGGTGACCTCGGGTGGACTGTTCAGAGAACATTCCAGCTGGGCAAGTGGGGTGGGGTGGGCAGTCTGGTCTCAGCCTCTCGCCTTCTTCCCTACAGTCTCCTGTCCTGTTGAGGGCTGCCCATGCCACAATTTGAGCTGCCCCTCGCCTTACCTCCCTTAGGAAATGCACACTGCTGCCCGTTGCTGGTTTTGCAGCATTTCTCACTTCCTGGGCAGCTGGTGTCTAGGGAGCAGTAGTCTCCACGCGGCGTGTGCTCATTCTGCAGATCAGGGCATATTCCGGGCTTCACTGGAGAGAGAGAGAGAGAGAGAGTCACCAAACTGATCACGGTAGCTATAAAAGTCGAACATTCCAGAAGAGAGGAGGAAGAGATTGGATTTATGCCCCATGGCCCTTCACTCGGAGTCTCAGAGCGGCTCACAAACTCCTTTCCCTTCCCCTCCCCACAACAGACACCTGGTGAGGTAGAGAAGACGAAGATGAAGAAGAAGAAGAGAGAAGAGATTGGATTTATACCCCACCCTTCACTACCCAAGGGAGTCTCAGAGCGGCCTACAAACTCCTTCCCCTCCCCACCACAGGCGCCCTGTGAGGGAGGCGGGGCTGAGAGAGCTCTGACAGAAACGGCTCTTTTTCAAGAACAGCTCTTGTCAGGACTACGGCTTGCCCAAGGTCATCCAGCCATGTGCAAGTGGAGAAGTGGGGGAATCAAACCCGGTTCTGCCAGATTAAGAGTCCGTGCACTTAACCACGACACCAAACTGGCTCCCCATACCAGGTGCCATCAGGAGGTCCAGCAGTGGTGCCAGGACACCACTGCTGGACCTCCTGGACCCCCACTTCCCACTGGAAGCTGGCACCCCTAATTCTTTGGCATTGCATCCCGCTGAGCTCCGTCTCCTCCCCAACCCTCCCCCTCCCCATGCTCCAACCCCCACATCTCCAGGAATTTCCCAACCCAGAGCTGGCAACCCTTTTGAGTCCTGCTTGATCTCTCTCCAGTGGGGGAGGGGGATGAGGAAAGGCGAGTGTCTTTTCCTGGTTCTCTCTGAGGGTCTCCAGAAGAGGGCAGCCAGGACAGGGAGAGGGTTGGAATCCAAGTCTTGTGAGGAAAGGCTGAAAGAGTTGAGGATGTTTAGCCTGGGAAAGAGAAGGCTTAGAGGGGACAGGATTGCAGTCTCCAAGTATCTGAAGGGCTGTCATGTAGAAGATGGAGCGGATCTGTTCTCTCTTGCTCCGGATTGCAAGACTAGATCTAATGGGTGGAAATTGCAAGGGAGTCGATACCGGCTCAATATCAGGAGAGACTTCCTGACTGTCAGAGTGGTTGAGCAGTGGCGGATGCTCCTTGGCTGGATGTTTTCAAGCGGAGGCTGGACGGCCATCTTTCGGGTATGTTGTAGGTTTGTAGGGGCGTCTTTCGGCCATGCTCCTGCAGAGTGCAGGGAGGGTTGGGCTAGATGACCTGCAAGGTACCTTTCAACTCTAACATTCTATGATTCTATGATTCTCCGGTCTCTTTCTTTGAACCCCAGACTTGGGCAGTTATTCCTCAAGGTCCTCCAAGGAAGCATTCGATTATTTTAATGGTCTCAGCTTTGCGTGATGCTGCCGGAGGGCAAAGGCGGGAGGAAGGGAGTCTGCCCAGCATCACCAAAGGTTTGCTTGAAGAAGAAAAGGAGGGGCACCCGCTGGAAGTGGGAAGGAGGCCGGGGGGGGGGGAGCAGAGCGGAGCACTCGCGACCGATGCTCCCTCTAAGCTGTGGAGTCTCGTGAGCAGAAATTCTACTTGGTGAGCTGCTGGCATTAAAGCTGTGAGCGAGGGATTGGGCTGCTGCCTGAATCAGTTTGCTCCGGAGCCCTCCTTCCTGAGCGAAGGCAAAAACGGGGGCGCCGGAGGCTAAAAAACCCTGTGAGCTGGCTCACACTCAAGTTTAGAGGGAACACTGCCCATGAAGTAGGTGGGGCCGAGAGAGCTCTCTCGAGAACTGCTCCTGAGAGAACAGCTTTGAGAGAACCTGTGACTGGCCCAAGGTCACACCAGCACCCAAGACAAAAATCTGTGAGCTGGAGGCTAAAAAACTGTGAGCTAGCTCACACTGACTCCGCTTAGAGGGAACACTGCCCATTGGGGGCACGCAGAAAGTCTGGCTCAGGGATGGGGAAAGGGAAACACCACTCACCTGTATAAAAGGTGGGATACGAAAGTGGCAGCCAGGCCAAGAAAAGGAGACTCCCTGGGAGGAGGAGGCCAGGATCCATGGTTCCGCCTGGACACACTGCTGCCTGCCACCCAGCCAGAGGGACTCCTTATATCCTCCCTGGGCTAGCATTAGAGCTTGTTTTCCTCAACAAACATAGCAATAAATCAGCATACAAATGCAAGAGTTAACAAACAGATGTCAGAACTGAGTTTGAGTTCGTGCCAATTTACTGGTGTTCACAGATCTTACCAAGCACTTTAATCCAATCTCAGCTATAATTGCCAGGTTACTTCTGCATCTTGACTCTCACTAGCCCTTTCTGGCAACTAACACCCCCCCCCCCATATGTAACGGATGAGGACATCTTGTTTCAATGGATCTGAAGGTGTGTGTGTTTTGTACACGAAAGCTTATACCTTGAATAAAACGTTGTTGGTCTTAAAGGTGCCTCACTGGACTCCAACTTTTTTTCCTTTCCTTTTTTATAATTTTATTTATAAATGTTTCATATAACACTGCATACAAATATAAATCTCATTGAAAATCAGCTTCAATAATACAGATCCCTACATCAAAGTAGGAACTTTTTGTGTAACCATCCTTTAGTTGAAATCCTGTTTCTAGAGTTTGATCCATATCAATACAGAACAGAATAGATAAACCTAAACATTAGCCATTAAACACAAAAACAGACACAAGGACAGGGTAACTTTATAGCTTTAAAAATTGCTATGATTTCTTTATACTTTGAGGGGATTGAGGAAGTAGAAGCAATAGTTTTTGAGAGCGAAGTCTCCATAAAATCTATCCATTTTGCATAGAATAGAGAAAGCAAGAAATCTATTTAAGCTTGCCCTTGTAGCTTTGTATAGCTACAAAAACCACCAAGCCAAGCCGAGTGGGAAAAATGCCGTCCGGATCACGTCTGAGTTGCAACTGAACAAATCCCCGTCGGCTGCAAAACGTGTGCTATGTAAAGATTATATGTGTTGTCCTCCCTTACCCCTATAAAGCATTGTTAGTCCCTTGTGAAATGAGTAACTGTAAATCACTCAGAGCCAGCAGCTCTGCAAGGATTGAGCGATCGATAAATTGAATTATTATTATTTTTATTATTTTTATTATTATTATTTTTATTATTATTATTATTATTATTATTATTATTATTACAGAGGCAAATTGATTATGTAGTGGTGCTGGATGAAGAAGTATTGGTATCATTGGGACTGTTTTTGCTGACGTATTTTCTAAAAAGATTGTGTCATTTGTCATATAACATGAAGCTTAATGTTTACAGTAGCAAAGTAGCTTTTACAAAGGAATGTTAGATGTCCCACCAGTGCAACAACAACTACAATCCACTGCCTGAACAGTGTTTAAAATGTAATTAAATCTCATGGGGGCAGGGGAGTTCAAACTTCTGTTCCACCTGTTACCCGAACTGGTCCAAAGACGATTCCGGGAGCCCAGGTCAGCTCTGGTTACAGAGGGTGGGCGGTGCGTGAGTTCTAAACCCGTGTATACAGAGGTCAGATTGGTGTTGGAAGCTCGCTATTTCCCAGAAAGTCAGACAACACACTAGGATTTATGAATAAATGTTGCCTTTTACTAAAGCAGTTTCTTCAGACATACACAAAACAGATACATACAAGATTCGCTCAGGCTCCTTAGTTACAATAGAATATAGAAACAATTGAAGCATGGAAAATAACAAAAGCATCAACTAAGGGGGATGACTTTAGGGTAAACGATCATACTTATCTGAGGTCCAGCTGAGAAGAAAACTCCTCTTAAAAAGAAGGGCAGCCAAAGCGTTGACTGGTGGACTCTAAAACACACAGAGGCTGGTCTGGCCAAGCCACGTGCGCGTTCCCTGGTCGCGACTCCGGGGAACTTAATAGGAGTCACCGGCAGCACCTTAGTGCACGTTAAGGGGGGGGGGTTAACCCTAAGAAGAAGGCTCGAGAGAGAGCGAGACAAAGCCGTGTTTCTCTTTATAACAGCTCTGTTCTGGGCATGGCCTTACCTGCCATAAACCCTGGGGTCCGTCCTCTTTCTATGGCTATAGGTCCAAAAGGGGGTGACGTCCTAATGACGAGGAAGGGGCAATATGCAGAAATTCTATCCTACATCAAAGCGGGGGCCATGTGGTGAGGTGTGGACCTCCGTTTCCATTGACAACCTTTGATTGCTGAGATGTTGCTGGTCCAGAGTCATAACCAGTGTTGTCTTTTCGATGCCAAACCAGATAACAGAGAGGGAGTTGGTGCTTTCCCACCATCCATCAATGGTGGGTCACGCCTGTTGCTTCTCCAAATGTCTCCTTGTGCACAATGGCGATGACCTCCTCTGGCCAGGGGCACATTGGAAAATTCCAGGGCAGGCATCTGCTTTGTGGCAGGCATCTCAGCTATGTCCATCCATGGGTAGCATGAGGTGCAAGGCCCGCCATTCAAACACATAGCAGCAAAAACACATAACAGTGAGCCCTGCGTCCCAAAGGCACAGATACATAGACATTTGAGCAATACTTCATAAGCACAGTACAGACAAAATGCAAATACAAGCACACATAGTAACACACCTGTGTGGCCTCAAGTCAGGTTAACATACCATCACCATGCATGGAAGGGAGGGGAGCAACCTTTTAAGAACATCAGTAGAGCCCTGCTGAATCAGACCAGTGGTCTATCTAGTCCAGAATTCTGTCTCAGACAGTGGCCAACCAGTTCCTCTGGAGGGCCATGGTGTAACAGCCCTGCTCCGGCCTGCCCTCCAAGGTTTTCCCAACACACGGAGAGGCTTTTCTTTCTCAGGTAACCACTGCCACCACCTGACCTTTGTAAGGAATTGCCTACTGGGAGGGTCATGACTCCCATCTTCCCTTCCAGATTCTGAGGCCTTGCCTCTGTGTCTTCTGCTGCCAGCACCTGGTCACCATGGTGACTGTTTACTGCCTTGTGAGCCCCTGGAGGAATAGCCACTTGCCAACTGCCTGCCTTCCCCCCGGCTCTCCTTTTAAAATAGCAGTCCAAGATGATGGAGGTCTATGTGGTACACAGAACCACTACCAGCATCAAAAGCTATAAAGTATTCATCAAAGAGAAAATGTTCAAAAGCATACTTTAAGCACAGCACCAGACTGAGCAAGGGATTCAAAAGAAATGGATAAAACGCAATTCTTCTGTCTGCCATCTCTCTGTCCATGCCCTATCAGATGTTCAAATATAGGACAGGCTCCTCAGCTTAGGATGCTATAGATCTCTACAGAGTGATCATTACCTTGCAGCTTCCTCCAGCACTTCAGGCCAGCACATGGTTAATAGCCACCACCTCCAGACCACAGTTAAGAGTTCTGTCTGCTCTGATGGACTCAGCACAAAAGAGCATTTTCTCCTCACTTCCAGGAGTTTTATCTCCTCTGCACCCACTGACCAGGTCAGGCCAGGTCAAAGAAGCTTTGCCTGGAGATCTCTCAATGGGTTTCAGGATTGTTCTAGTTTGTCTCGAAAGCTGGATCTTCTTTTGCACTTCCTCTAGGTTTGATAAGAAAATCCAGATGGAACTTCCTAAACTCACAACCATAATGAAATAGAAAAAAATGCCGTCAGAATTATATTTATTTAGAATTATATTTATTTATAAGATTTGACGCTTGGCCTATTGTCCTCACTGACGTGAGCCTGGCTTTGTGTGACGAACTTGGGTTCTTATTTTTCTAATGTGTTCTTTGTTTAGCCGATGACCCAGAAAGGCTAGCCGATGTTTCTTCAGTGGGTGCCAATTGAGCTTGGAAAAGTCATTAAATTTCCAGCAGTCATGAGCAATGCTCCCTCTAAGCCGAGGAGTCTTGTGAGCAAAAATTGTACTTTGTGAGCTACTGGCATTAAAGCTGTGAGTGAGCGATTTGGATGCTGCATCAATCAGTTTGCTCTGGAGCCCTCCTTCCTGAGCTGAGACAAAAATGTGTGAGCTGGAGGCTAAAACACTGTGAACTAGCGCACACTGACTCAGCGTAGAGGGAACACTGGTCATGAGCATTCAAGGGAGGCAGAGAGGTTGTGCAGAAAACTCAGGCAGCCAAAGCTCCTGGGCATGGGATCTCTTGCCCTGAGGATCTGTTGGGGTCTGTGGATTGGCTGCTTGACAGAAGATGCTCCTTGGCTCCACCTGTACTCTAACTGCAATCAGGCAAAGCTTACAAGAATGATCAGCGATGTTGTGGTGATCTCTCTCCTTCAACAGGAACCAAATCCGTATAACGTTGCACATTCATCCTTAAAAGAAAAGCCACACCTATTGGAGCCTCAAAGGCAAAACATACTTTTCTTTTTAGAAAATTGCAAAGTTAGAGGAATGCAACAAATATACAGAGTGGGGAAAAATAGACCAGGAGCAACAGTAATGTGGATACCTGTAAACAGCACACATGCTGATCATCCACACAAGGGGTAGCACCAGGTTATGGGGGGCCCTGGGCAGGCAGTTTAGTGTAGTGGTTAAGTGTGGGGACTCTAATCTGGGAGGAGGAGGAGATTGGATTTATACCCCGCCCTTCACTACCCAAAGGAATCTCAGAGCGGCTTACAATCTCCTTTCCCTTCCCTTCCCCACAACAGACACCCTGTGTGGCAGGTGGGCCTGAGAGAGCTCTGACAGAAACTGCTGTTTTTCAAGAACAGCTCTGACAGAACCATGGCTTGCCCAAGGTCATCCAGCAGCTGCAAGTGGAGGAGCGGGGAATCAAACCCGGTCCTCCCAGATAAGAGATTAGAGAGATTCCCCACTCCTGCACTTGCACCTGCTGGATGACCTTGGGCAAGCCATGGTTCTGGCACAATGTCAGAACCCACAGCTAACAACGAAGTACACGCATTCAGGAACGGTTATACTTTTATTGCAAAGCTATAGATGCAGTAACACAGGCACTGTTAGGAATGGCCCCAGCCAGTAGTGCCTAATAGGATATAAGGTATTCGTATGCACCCCCGCAAGGCATTGGCCAATTAGGGACCCTCCCGTGCGCGGGATAAGTCAGGCAACCGTTAAGTGCTAAAGCTGAGAATCAGGAGTCTCTCACGGTACATAGCCGCTCTCCAGACAACACAACGTCCTCCTGCATATCTGTAAAGATAAGCGTTACAGCAAAGACATAGCAGCAGGGATAGGAATGCAATAACAATGAACAAGACAAAGGGCGATTTCACACTAGAGCTGCCTCGCGGCGCAGCCGCCATTTACCCCGACACTATTTGTCAATTTCACACCCGAGGCTGCGGGGCTGCATTTGACCCCTGGCTTTGCCCGATTTCCTCCGCAGTTTCGTGATCCTCAAAAACCAGGATCACGAAACTGCGGAGGAAATCGGGTGAAGCCGTGAGTCAAAATGCAGCCCCGCAGCTTCGGGTGTGAAATTGACATGTTTGTGTCGGGGCAAACAGTGGCTGTGCCGCGAGGCAGCTCTAGTGAGAAATCACCCCCAGAATGAACTTCCCAACCCCCATGGCAGCATAGCTGACACACAGCTGTTCTTGAGAAAGAGCAGTTTCTGCCAGAGCTCTCTCAGCCCCACCAACCTCACAGGGTGTCTGTTGTGGGGAGGGGAAGGGAAAGGGATAAATAATAAATAAGGTGGGGCCCCCCCCCCTCCCCCCTCCCCTGCTGCCCCACAAAATTCCCCCATGCCCCACCAACCCAAAATTTCTGGCTATGGGGCTGAGCACTATTCTTAATGACAGAACTGGACTAAAGCCGAAAGGATGTTCAGTTGTTGACATGAATGGCTCTAAAAGGAAATTCCAAAGCTGTTTGACGCACAGGGGTCATTTCCTGCAGGAGTGCACAGGAGCAGAGCTCTGGCAGTAAAGAGCCCAGGGGGCGGGCACATGCAACAAGCCCCATACCCTGCTCCCAGCAGCCCTCAGTCAGAGCAAGAAGCAGCCAGGTAAGTTGCAGAGCCCCCCCCCCCGGCCCCCCGGTCCAAAACAGTCCAGCAGCACCTTTAAGACCAGGTAGTTTTATTCAGGTACCAGCTCTCCCTCCTCTGCGAGGACAGATCTGCACGTCCCCCCCTCCAATAGCTAGGAATGCAAAACAGTCCAGTGGAGCCTGAGTGGTGGGTGTTGCCTTCTGACACACTTCCGGTGAAGTCAGGGGGTGTGGCATATGCAAATAACTTATGCTAATGAGTTATGCTAATGAGCTCCTGCACCTCTTTTTCTACGAAATGACCCCTGTTGATGCATATAATAGGAACATGGAACTGAGAAGTATGAATCAGGGTAGGCTTGAAATTGTAAAACAACAAATGGAACATGTAAATACTGCAGCCCTGGGAGTGAGCGAACTAAAGGGGAATCGGGTTAGGACATTTTCAGTCTGAAAATTGCAAAGTCTTTTACTCCGGGAATGACAAACACAGAAGAATTGGAGTTGCTGTAATAGTGAGGTGAGATGTGGCACAGGCAGCCAGTGGCTAGAATGCAACTTATGATCGAAGAATATCAATCAGACTTCATGGAAAGCTGATCAACATCACCGTCATTCAAGTTTCTGCCCCAGCTACAGATGCTGATGAAGAAATGGAAAAGTTTTATGCAAGTGTCCCGGGAAGAAACTGATCACACACCTAAACAAGATGTGCTGATAATCAGGAGGAAACAAAGCAGAGCCAATTATTTTTGGAAGATTTGCATCTGAACATCGGGAAGACAAAAGGAACGACTACCAGGGAATTACACAACTTTAAGGACAACAATGAAATTGCTTGAGATATTCTGTTCCTTGGCTCCATCATCAAACAAAAGGGAGACTGCAACCAATGCTCCCTCTAAGCCGTGGAGCCTGGTGAGCAAAAATTCTACTTTGTGAGCCACTGGCATTAAAGCTGTGACTGAGCGGTTTGGCTGCTGCATAAATTAGTTCGCTCTGGAGCCCCATCCTTCCTGAGCAAAGACAAATATATGTGAGCCGGAGGCTAAAATACTGTGAGCTAGCTCACACTAACTCAGCTTAGAGGGAACACTGACTGCAACCAAGAAATCGGAAGGAGACGGAGATTGGGAAGGGCAGCCGTGAAGGAGCTAGAAAAGAACCTTAAGTGTAAGGGACGTGTCACTGGCGACCAAGGTCCAGGTAATTCATGCTATAGTATTCCCTGTTACTATGCATGGGTGTGAAAGTTGGAAAAAGAAGAAAGCTGACGGGAAGAAAGTGGATTCGTTTGAAATGTGGTTGTTGGAGGGAGAGTTCTGTGGATACCATGGATTGACCAAAAAGACAGACTGGTGGGGTTCTAGGCCAAATCAAGCTTGAACCCTCCCAAGAAGTTACAATGGCCAAACTGAGGCTACTGTACTTTGCCCATATTTTGAGAAAACAAGAGTCACTGGAAATCTCCACGGGGTGGTGGTGGTGGTGGTGGTGGTGCTGGGCCAGGCTCTGGATCCGTCTCTCTCTCTGCCTGTGGTGCTCCTGTGTAGCTGCTGGGACCTCTTCCCCCTCAGGTGCTGTTAAGGGTTCCTCTATGTCAGAACCCACAGCCAACAACGTAGTACACTCTTTTCTGGAAAGGTAATACTTTATTGAAGAGCTATAGATGCGTTAACATAAGCACTGTTAAGAATGGCGGTTGCCCATTGAGCCTAATAGGATATAGGGTATTCGTATGCACACATCCCCCCCCCCCACTGCAGTGGCCAATTAGTCACCCTCCCATGCGCGGGATATAACTTGCCAGCCGTTAGATAGCTGAAGCTGGGAACTAGCTTTCTCTCACGGCGCCCTGGAAAACATAGGCACCAGACTCCCACCTGCATATCGTTATACATAAGCGTTTCTCTAGAAGCACAGAAAGGAATGCAAAAGCAATTAAGCAGACACTGACTGACCATCCTAACCCCCATGGCAACATAGCTGACACTCTGCTGGGCTGACTCCAGAGGAGGCTGGGTTGCTCTGTGCCTCTTCCTCATCTGAGGAGTCGTCAACCTCAGCCGAGCCAGTCCCCGTGACACCCTCCTTGTCAGGCGGCACCGAGAGCAGCTACCTTGACGGCTTATCTCTGAGCCAGGGGGACGCCTGCCGCTCCCTACCTCTCCATTGTTTCAACTGGCTTATGCTGCCTTGTGAAAAGAGTCATTCCACTCCAGCAAGGTCAGGATATAAGAAGTCTGGCTGGCCGTGTGGCAGGCAGCAGTGTGTCTCGAGTGCGCCATGCGTCCTAGCCTCCTCCTCCTCCACCTCCCGGTGAGTCTTGTCTTCTGGGCCTGGCTGCCGCTTCCATGTCCCGGCATCGATCCAGGTGAGTGGCGCCGAGTCCCCACCCGTCTCCTTGGACCAGACTTTCTGAGTGTCCCCAACGGTCAGGACTCAGGAGTGCCCCCGTCGGCTCTCTTTCTCCCTCCTTCTTCTCACCTTAGCAGGTGCCCTCCTTCCTCTAGGTTTGCAGCTGTGTCCAGAGGCTACTCGGGGGAGGAGCACCAATTAGCAAGGAAGGTTGATGGCTTCACCTTCCCAGAGAATCCAAGTTCCAGTTTAGCCAAAGGATCCCACAGTTTTTCTGAGATTCACTGCAGTCCCCCAACTTGGCGTAGATTGCCAGTCTGAGTCCCTTTCCGCATCGGCCTGCCAATCCGGATTTTCTCGGTATTCGAGTTGAGGCAATTTAAGTCCAGGGCAAAACAGCATCCATATAACCCAGGGCAACAGCAGGCTGAAACCAGGCTGGAATGAGCTCCGGGAGGACATCAGGGCCCTGCAGGACCTTCTGCAGTTTTCTCCTCCTCGTTCTCAGCAAAATGTATTAAAAGGTTGAGGAATTTCAGACAGGAGATATATTCCGGAAGAGGAACGGTTCCCAAACGGTTTCTGGTCTGTCATTTCAGACAGAACCATTTGAGAACCGGTTCCCTTCCAGAATATATTTGTCATTTCATACACAATCACTTCTGTCCTGTTTAGGAAACGGGGCTGAAGCGTTTTACCTGTCAACCACTTCCAAGTACTCCTCAGTTTCCTCTCCTGGTTCCGATGCACTTTTCCCCGCTATTTTTCGCCTGCGCGGGCGATCTCCGGCTTTTTTCTTTGAACGTTTGCTTTATAGCATTATAACGCTATAACGGAATTGCATTATATCAATCCCATTGGAATGCATGGAGTGTTTTGTTATACTGCTATAGCGCTATAGCGCTCTAAAGCGAACGTTAAAAAAAAAGTCGGAGGTCACCCGCACGGGCGAAAAACGGCGAGGGAAAAGCGGGAAAAAGCTGTGCAGTCTGAAATGGCAAACCGCTTCAGATCCAGCTCTTTACCGGAAGGGGAAAGCCATGTGTGAAATGGCAGCCCTATACCGGTTCACTTCAAAACGGATCATTACCGGCTTGAAACCGGGTGAAACTGGGTAATGTGAAATTCCTTGTTATCTCTCAGTCCATCTGATTTGCAGCAGGTTTTGGATCCCAGCCTGTTACCCCAATGGTATGGCTGGCTTCTCTACTTTTCCATCCCGTTCTGCTGAGCTTCTCCAGAGCTGCCCAGCCATCTGCAGGAAACAAGCTTTATTCTCCCCTATTATTTTCTCCCTTAGTAGCTGGTAGTTTTTTAGGGGAAGAGGCTAAACTGTGTTTGTACTTCACATATGCATTTATTTGCTTTCTGAAGCACCTCCAGCGATATATATCTCATTTAACTTGGTTGTCTTTCTGTTAATTCAATAAATTTATCTTCTTGTTTAAGAAGCTTATTCCCCTTCATCTCTTTTGAGTGTTGGTCTGTATTCTCAACCCCCGTTTATACAGGTTATGATATCGGTAATTAACACCCCACAATACAAGTGTTTTATAAGAACATAAGAGACGCCAATGTTGGATCAGGCCAAAGGCCCATCCAGTCCAACACTCTGTGTCACACAGTGGCCAGAAATACCAGGTGCCATCAGGAGGTCCACCAGTGGGGCCAGGACATTAGAAGCCCTCCCACTGTTGGCCCCCCCCCAAGCACCAAGAAGACAGAGCATCACTTGCCCCAGAGCCCCTATCTATACCTTGTGGCTAATATCCACTGATGGACCTCTGCTCCATATGCTTATCTAATGCCCTTTTGAAGCTGTCCATGCTTGTAGCCGCCACCACTTCCTGTGGCAGTGAATTCCATGTGTTAATCACTCTTTGGGTGAAGAAGTACTTCCTTTTATCCATTCTAACCCGACCGCTCTGCAGTTTCATGGAGTGTCCACGAGTTCTTGTATTGTGAGAAAGGGAGAAAAGTACCTCTTTCTCTACCTGCTCTTTCCCATGCATAATCTTATAAACCTCGATCATGTCACCCCTCAGTCGTCGTTTCTCCAAGCTAAAGAGCCCTAAGCGCTTTAACCTTTCCTCACAGGGAAAGTGTTCCAACCCTTTTATCATTCGAGTTGCTCTTTTCTGCACTTTTTCCAAAGCTATAATATCCTTTTTAAGGTGTGGTGACCAGAACTGCACACAGTATTCCAAATGAGGTCTCACCATTGATTTATATAGGGGCATTATTATATTGGCTAACAGGAGGACCCTTTTGTTCGCTGTACGGATGCATGTATATTAGTGATCTGGGTAAAACCACTGCCCCCTTCCATATCTGTGGCCAGATGCTTTGTCTGAATTACACTTTTCCTGAGATGAAGCCCCACCAAATAGAACCGAACAGGATTACTAGTAGACATGATTTGCATTGCATGGTAATTTTGATCCTTGGGATTTTCATTCAGAAGTCTGGTAATCAAAATAACTGAATTGTATTATTTTCTTTTCTTTTCATTGCTGATATTTTTTGTTTTAGGTATTTCCCTTTGAAACAAAAAGGAAACAAAAATCAAGGCTGACACAGAACGGAAGCAATGCCATGACAATATTATAGATGAAGGATAAAACTTTAAAACTGACAATGAATTGAAAATAACCTCCAAAAATGTTCATTCTGGTCCTGGCAGCTGATCCTGGTTTGTGGTTTCAGCTGCCAGGACCAGGTGCAGGAGACAGGGTGTTGTGACATCCGTTCTATCCAAGTTGGCTGAAGGAGGGTTGAGAAATGCATTGTTTTTTGCCACTCTGAAAAAAGATTCACGGCCTGTCTCCCTTGCAACGTTTGTGGTGGTTCTCTGCCAAAAAACATTGCAACCGAATCCACATCTTTAAAAATAATAGAAATGCAAATAATTTTACCATTTTCTCTTGCAACTTGAGCCACAGAAAGATGAAAATGCAACCAGTCATGCAATATCGATTTCCTCCCTCAGAACAGGAAAGAACTGCATTTATGGAGAAATGCCCTCTGCTCATATCTTTTGAAGGGTGTCGATACATGTCTGCCTGCAGAGTTCCAACTTGATAGCATGATGCTCACTTTGCCTGGGGCAACAAAACCCATTTTTGAACAGTGGAAGATATGGCTGACATTTTGGGGTCACCTGTTGAGCATGTGTGTGGAGGTCAGACCACTATTTTAATGACACCCCCCACCCCACCCAGCCACAATATTTCCGCACTTGGCTCTCACCCCTGGTTTTATCAGAGTTCAACTCGGGACACAATACCTTGCATTTATCCCTGGTTATAACAGCATCTGTTTATCCTGGGACAAGTGTGGGGCAAAGCTGGGGTGACCTCAATGTAATGTGGAAACAAAAAAATACTTCGAGATCATTACAGGGGTGAACTCGAGTGTAGTGTAGAATTGAAAAATATCCTGAGATTATTACAGGGGTGAAAAGGTGTAGTGTAGACAGGGCTGAACCAGGATTTAAGGTCTGGTGAGGAAAGGACCAATAGACCCATGCCTTGCAGTAGAATTTCTTGTCCCATAAGGGCAAATTCACAGTACACTCTTTTCAGTATATTCCTAAACATTTAAATAACTCATGGCAGATATAATCTCTTCAATGGAGGGTATGGAGAACTGGATTTGGTGGGCGTTGGACTTAACACGATCCCCACAAAGAGGTTTTTTTTTTAAATTGCCTCTCCTTGAAGAAGGCAGGCAGAATGGTGGGTTCTCGCAAGCCTTGCCAAGGCCCAACCATCAAAGCTTTGGAAATGCTAATGTCCTTCCTGACCCAAGAAAATGTTATGGTCTGCTCACACCTTATCAACTTTGAAAACTAGAAAGGACAGAGAGACTTGGGCGGTGCAAGTACTAGACCAGTGATGGCGAACCTTTTAGAGCCCGAGTGCCCAAACTGCGACCCAAAACCCACTTATTTATCGCAAAGTGCCAACACGGCAATTTAACCTGAATACTGAGGTTTTACTTTAGAAAAAACAACTCATACACTAACTTAAGATGATCCAAACGAAGTAAGGAAAGCAATCCCAAATGCTTTCATTTACTTAAAATTATTTGGCAGAGAATTCGACACTTTAATGATGGTCTGGGCCTGGCTGGGGCGATGGCACACATGCCCAAAGAGAGGGCTCTGAGTGCCACCTCTGGCACCCATGCCATAGGTTCGCCACCACTGTACTAGACTGTATTTTCCTAGAGATTTCAGGAAAGGGTGGTGTGTTGTTGTTGTTTTATCCACAAGGGGGTGGGAAAACAGAAGAGATAAAATCCCTTGGCACAGAGGGAGAGGGGACATTTTGTGCTGGGCCATCTTGGCTGATTACATCTGGAGTAATTGAGCTTTGTGTGGATGGCTAGCATTGCCTCATGGAGCAGACAGAGTGCTGGCTACCTGAACAAAGGCCACAAGTAAATAGGAAGTTTTTGGAACACTGTAACTTCTCTGCTAAATAGCCTGCCTTAGAATAAGATCAGCCAGGGCATGTGCAGAGTGAGGGACAAAGGAATTGTGTGTTCACACATTTCTTTCATATTCTTTGTTCAGTCCATTGCTATCCTTAGAGTACATGTGGTCTTGTCGCCTTTGATAAATCCTCTACTATTTTAAATGCTGGTAGTTTTTCTCTACACTGCATAGACTTCTACTATATGAATATACTATTTTAAAATAGGCATCAGGGGAAGGGTTATAGAATCATAGAATGTGAGAGTTGGAAGGGACCTTGCAGGTCATCTAGTCCAACCCCCTGCACTCTGCCGGAGCATAGCCGAAAGATAGCCCTACAAACATACCTGAAAGATACTTGAAAGCAGAGGATAGAATCTTGCAGGATAGGACCTTGCAGGTCACCTAGTCCAATCCCCTGCACTCTGCAGGAGCATAGCCAAAAGATAGCCCTACAACAGCTGAACATTAAGGAAAACTTTTTGACAGTCAGAGTTGCTCAGCGGTGGAACCAGCTGCCTGGGGAGGTGGTGAGCTCCCCCTCCTTGGCAGTCTTTAAGCAGCGGCTGGACAATCACTGGTCAGGGATGCTCTAGGCTGATCCTGCACTGAGTAGGGAGCTGGATTAAATGGCCTGTCTGGCCCCTGCCAACTCTGCGATTCTATGACTCTATGAGAACTAGCCCGCTCAGCAGGCATTTCCTAAAATGGCTAGTTGGTGGTAGCGGTACCCAAAGAGCAAGAGCAACCCCCTCTCAGGGTGGGATGGGGCCGGAGAGCATTGCATCAACAGGTGGGGACTCAGACAACACTAGAAAGCCAGTTTGGTGTAGTGGTTAAGTGCGCGGACTCTAATCTGGGAGAACCAGGTTTGATTCCCCACTCCTCCACTCGCAGCTGCTGGATGACCTTGGGCAAGCCACAGTTCTGATAAGAGCTGTTCTTGAAAAAAAGAGCAGTTTCTGTCAGAGCTCTCTCAGCCCCACCTCTCTCACAGGGTGTCTGTTGTGGGGAGGGGAAGGGAGAGGAAATTGTCAGCCACTCTGAGACTCCTTCAGTTAGTGAAGGGTGGGGTATAAATCCAATCTCTTCTTCTTCTTCTTCTTGTGCCTCAGCACTTTTGAGCGCTGGAAGGAGCAAGGCTTGTGGGTCAGTGGGGCCGTTCCACCACAGAGGGATTCAGCTGCTAGATGCATAACATTAAGAACAGAAACAGTAATCTCAGAGGAATACCTCACAGTGACATTTAAAATAACCAGAGGGAGATGTGCAGAGCGTGGTGGAAAATACTGTGGCATGTAGAAGTCAACATGGTGTAGTGGTTTAGAGTGTTGGACTAAAATCTGGAAGGTCCAAATTTTAATCCCCATTCTGCCAATTTAATTTGAAAGCCAGTTTGGTATCGTGGTTAAGAGTGGTGGCCCCTAATCTGGAGAGCCAAGTTTGATTCCCCTCTTCTCCATATGAAGCCAGCTGGGTGACCTTGGATCAGTCACAAGTTCTCTCAGAGCTGTTCTCTCAGGGGCAGTCCTTGAAAGAGCTCTCCCAGCCCCACCTGCCTCACAGGGTGTCTGTTGTGGGGAGAAGAAAGGAAGGTGATTGTAAGTGGCTCTGAGACTCTGGGTGAAGAGTGGGGTATAAATCCAATCTCTTCTTCTTACACAACAGCCATTGTCTTTAGGAGAAGTGGAATACATGTTTCAAATGAGAGCCAGCTTGGTTTGTTTAGGAGTGTAGACTCGAATCTGGGAGAACCAGGTTTGATTCCCCACTCCTCCTCCACATGCAGCTGCTGGTGTGACCATGGGTCAGTTACAAGTTCTCCCAGAGCTTTTCTCTCATGGGCAGTTCTCGAGGGAGCTCTCTCAGCCCCACCTGCCTCACAGGCTGTCTGTTGTGGGGAGAAGAAAGGAAGGTGATTGTAAGCCACTCTGAGTGAAAAGTGGGGTATGAATCCAATCTCCTCCTCCTCCTTCTTGCTGGGTGGCCTTGGGTCAGTCACACACTCTCAGCCTTACCTACCCCACACAATTAAGTGAGGGGAGGAAATGGATGAGAGAAGAATGCCGTAATTCACTTTGTGCCCCAATTAGGGGTAAAGGTGAGTATATATGATGGATTTGGTTACTGCAAGCCGTTTTGATTATTGGCCATGAGAGAAAATGGCAGAAATTTGCTCTTTTCCATGGATAGAAGAGCTGGAATGTTCTACTTTGGCAGCAACAATGAAGGGCTCTCTCATGTTTTCTCTCTGTCTCTCCCTCTCCAGTGAAGTCTGGTGCATGCCCTGAGCTGCAGACCGAAGACGTGCCATGTGGACTGTATTGCTCCTTACATGCCAAATGTCCGGGGAATGAGAGATGCTGTAAAACCATCTGTGGACAGCAATGTGGACTTTCTGACAGAGGTGAGCCAAGGAGAGCCAGTTTGGTGTAGTGGTTAGGGGTGCAGTGTCAGACTCCTGAGTCAATCAGTTCCCAACAACAGTCATTCAAAGAAATAAAAGTTCATTGAGACGTTGATAGTGTTCCGGCATCTTAACTGTTCTGTGTTAGAACTGAGGGGAAAGTGTGCAAAGCAAGCGGATATACACTATTCAAGATAGACCCTGATGGCTCATGGCCAATCAGACTTCAGGTAGAAGCCCACCGAAATAATGGGCCACTTTTCAGAAGAGAAAGCTGACAACCAGGCATTCAAGGTTATATGCAGGACTTCAGAGAGATAACCAGAACAGCAGCAGCAGAAACGAAAGTCAGTTTGGTGTAGTGGTGAAGTGTGCAGACTCTAATCTGGGAGAACCGGGTTTGATTCCCCACTCCTCCACTCGCACCTGCTGGATGACCTTGGGCAAGCCATAGTTCTAGCACAGTTATTCTTGAAAAAGAGCAGTTTCTGTCAGAGCTCTCTCAGCCCCACCTCTCTCACAGGGTGTCTGTTGTGGGGAGGGGAAGGGAAAGGAGTTTGTAAACTGCTCTGAGACCCCCTTGGGTAGTGAAGGGCGGGGTATAAATCCAATCTCTTCTCTTCTTCTCCCCCCCCCCCCTTCAACCATGACTCTAATCTGGGAGAACCAGGTTTGATTCCCCACTCCTCCACATGCAGCTGCTGGGTGACCTTGGGTCAGTCTCAAATTATTTCAGAGCTGTTCTCTCACAAGCAGTCCTCGAAAGAGTTCTCTCAGCCCCACAGAGAGATTGTCAGCTGCTTTGAGACTCCTTTGGATAGTGAAGGGTGGGGCATAAATTCAATCTCTTCTCTTCTTCTTCTTTGGAAGAGGTATGATTTCTCCTATGTGCCTGAAGCTAGGAAGGGAAGCTCCGGTGTGTGTGTGTGTGTGTGTGTGTAATCTACAGTTGTATGGAATTTGATCCCAATTAGCCAGTAACGATTCCCTTGTCATTCCCACCCATTAGATCTAGTCTTGTGATCCGGAGCCAGAGAGAATAGACCTGCTCCATCTTCTACCTGACAGCCCTTCAGATACTTGAAGACTGCAACCCTGTCCCCTCTAAGCCTTCTCTTTCCCAGGCTAAACAGACCCAACTCTTTATGTACATATTCTTACCTGGGTGGTGTCAGTTTCACGTGGTTGATGGTCAGAGTGCTGGACCGGGACTGGAGAGACCTGGTTATGAATCTTCCCATCGCCCCAAAACTCACGGGGCCACCTTGGGTTAGTCAGATACTCTCTCAGCCTGACCCTACTGTGAGAACAAAAAGAAGGCAGAACATGAGAGAAGCCAGGCTGGATCAGGCCCGTGGCCCCTCCAGTCCAACACTCTGTGTCACACAATGGCTTGAACCCAGGGGCCATCAGGAGGTCCAGCAGTGGGGCCAGAACTCCAGAAGCCCACCCACTGTTGCTCCCCAAGCACCAAGAAGACAGAGCTTCACTGCCCCAGACATAAGAGCATAAGGGAAGCCGTGTTGGATCAGGCCAATGGCCCCTCCAGTCCAACACTCTGTGTCACACAATGGCTCAAACCCAGGTGGCATCAGGAGGTCTACCAGGGGGGCCAGGACACCAAAAGCCCCCCCCCTGTCAAACCCCCCCCCCCCAGGCACCAAGGATACAGAACATCCCTGTTCCAGACTTAAGAATATGAGAGAAGCCATGTTGGATCAGGCCAATGGCCCATCTAGTCCAACACTCATGGGATAGGTTGGAGTACAAATTTAAATAAATAAAACTAAATAAATAACTAAAACACTCTATGCCATACAGTGGCCCAAACCCAAGTGCCAGCAGGAGGTCCACCAGCGGGGCCAGAACTCCAGAAGCCCTCCCACAGGCACCAAGAAGCAGGAACTAGCTATACCTCTCAGCTCCTTGGAGGAAGGGTGGGTTGATCATTTCAGAGACAGGTGGCCAAAGTCATAGAATCCATACAGGTACACTTTTTTTGTTGGCAGACCAGAGACAAAATATTCACTCAAAAATCCTCTGTGGGATTTGAAGACTCCCAGCTGTTCTGGCAAGTTATGAACCTATTGGTCTTTTTTCCTTTTCTTTACGCCCCCAGCCCACAGTGGTTACTGCCCCAAGGTGGATCCCAAACCTGGACAGGCTACTACCTGCCTTGCCAGTTGTGGCACTGACGAGGATTGTACTGGGGACCTGCAAAAGTGTTGCAGTTTTGGATGCCAGCGGAGGTGTGCGGACACCATTGCAGGTGCGCTGGTGCCCCTCCATCGCGAGCATTGGTGGGATGTGTGCCTTTGGGTCACGGGGACATGGAAGTGCTCAAAGGTTAATTTCTGTTGAGGGAGAAACCCTGAGAGCTGAGCAGGGATGGGGGAAAAGGTCCCTCACACCATTCCCGTTTTGTTCCAGAGTTTTGCTCCGCATAGACTCCACAATTCCAACTCAGCGAGGGAGATTTCTAAGTTGATTGCAGAACTGAAGCAGGCGTCTATTTGCCACAGTCTTTTCATTTCATTTCATTGGTTCCCTCCTCTGTTTCATTAATGTTCGTGCACACGTTTATAAAACACTGAAGCACAAAAGGCCAAATGTTATTAGCATTTGAAAGCACGATTAAGAATCTTTTTGTTTTGAGCCAGTTTGGTGTCGTGTGCAGACTCTAATCTGGGAGAACCGGGTTTGATTCCCCACTCCTCCTCCACTTGCACCCGGCTGGATGACCTTGGGCAAGCCGTAGTTCTCTCAGAGCCGTTCTTGAAAAAGAGCCGTTTCTGTCAGAGCTCTCTCAGCCCCACGTACCTTCCAGGTACTGTTCCCTCTAAGCTGAGTTAGTGTGAGACAGCTCACAGTTTTTTAGCCTCCAGATCACAGATTTTTGTCTCGGCTCAGGAAGGACGGGGCTCCAGAGCAAACTAATTTATGCAGCAGCCAAATGGCTCACTCGCAACTTTAATGTCAGTAGCTCACAAAGTACAATTTTTGCTCACAAGACTCCACAGCTTAGAGGGAACAGAGTCCCAGGGTGTCTGTCTGTTGTGGGGAGGGGAAGGGAAAGGAGTTTGTAAGTCGCTCTGAGACACCTTCTGGTAGTGAAGAGTGGGGTATAAGTCCAATCTCCTCCTCCTCCTCCTCCTCCTCCTCCTGTAAGTCGCTCTGAGACACCTTCTGGTAGTGAAGAGTGGGGTATAAGTCCAATCTCCTCCCTCCTCCTCCTCCTCCTCCTCCTCCTCTTCTTCTTCTTCTTCTTGGTTGGGTGTTTTTTTTAATGTACTACAAACATTCCTACACATTGGTAGAGAACCATGTAAAAACAACAGGGATGCTAATATTCGCTTGACAAGGGTAAACGGTCACTTCAGGTCACCTGTGCGAGAGTTCCTTGACCGTTTTGCTCCCAGAATCCTCGCTTTGCAAGAAGAAGAGTTACCTTTTGTGTGTGCAGCTCTGGTGGGCGGGGGAGAGGGAGCCTGAGGCCTGGCTTGGGATGGGGAAGCAGACCCCTCATGGAATGACTCTCCCTGTGGGACCCTCCCTGGTTCTCCCCTGGAGAATAGTAGGACTGGGCTGGGAGGTAGGACTGGGCTCACGTGACCGCCTGGCATCAACGGAAACCCCGTCTCTTCCCCCAATCTTGTTCTAGAGCACCCCGGAGTATGTCCCTTGAGGGAAGAGGTGAAAACCCTTGCTCCCTGCAACGACACCTGCAGCGATGACCGAGACTGCCTGCCCAACCAGAAGTGCTGCTTCAACGGCTGCAGCCTTAGTTGCCTGGACTCAGGTACTGGCCAAGCGTCCGGCCCGGGTCCTGTAGCTCCCGTCCAGGGATGCTGGCAGCCTGGCTGAGGGAAACTGTCCGTGCTCCAGAGCCCGGTAAGCTGGCCTCATGCACCTCCATTGTCCTTCCAACAGTGCGCAGGAAGGAGTGCCGATTACCGGCTGAGAGGGGACCTTGTACAATGGCCTTTGTACGTTATTACTATAACGTTGATCAAAAGAGATGCATACAGTTCACTTATGGTGGCTGCCATGGAAACAGCAACAACTTTGAGACCAAGGAAGAATGCAAGAAGTCCTGTGGGAAAATCACTCCAGGTAAGGAGCTGCTGACTTTCTTTGCCTTGGCTAGGGAGACCGAGCGGAGCAATACTTAACCAGAGAGAAAAAAATTTTTTAATGGTCCTATGCTGTACCTGAAGCTGCGGTGGCTCAAGTGGTTAAGATGCTGAACTGCAGGCTGTGGAAGGTCGGTAGTTCAGCAGTTTGAGACCCAGGTTGCCGCATGATGGAGTGAGCTCCCGTCTCTGGCCCCAGCTCCTGCCAACCTAGCAGTTCGAAAGCAAGAAATTGCAAGTAGATAAATAGGGACCACTTTGGTGGGAAGACAACAGCGTTCCGTGCGCCTTGGCGTTTAGTCATGCCGGCCACATGACCACGGAAACGTCTTCGGACAGCGCTGGCTCTTTGGCTTGGAAACGGAGATGAGCACCGCAACCCTAGAGTCGGACTTGACTGGCTTTCGGGCAAGGGAACCCTTTACCTAATGCCGGGGAAAGTTCACCTGGATTTTTTTTTGTAACCCTCGCATTTTCAGGAGCTTTGACCTGGCTAGCACAGGCTAGCCCAAACTTGTCAGATCTCAGAAGCTAAGCAGGGTCAGCCGGGGTAAGTACTTGGATGGGAGACCCCCCCCCCCCCAAAGGAAGTCCAAGATTGCTGCACAGAAGCAGGCCACCTCTGACCCTCTCTTGCCTTGAAAACCCTACGGGGTTGACTTGAGAGGACTTTCCACCACCAACATTTTCCGGCCCCAAGACTTGGGGGGGATCTCTCTGCTTCATCTTCTCTCCTTCGGCCGTCTCACACGCTTCCTTCTGTTTGGTGCAGTGGTTAAGTGCGCGGACTCTAATTTGGGAGAACCGGGTTTGATTCCCCCACTCCTCCTCCACGTGCACCTGGCTGGATGACCTTGGGCAAGCCGTAGTTCTGACAAGAGCTGTCCTTGAAAAAGAGCCGTTTCTGTCAAGAGCTCTCTCAGCCCCACCAACCTAACAGGGTGTCTGTTGTGGGGAGAGGAAGGGGAAGGAGCTTATAAGCCGCCCTGAGACTCCTTTGGGTAGTGAAGGGCGGGATATAAATCCAATCTCCTCCTCCTCCTCCTCCTCCTCCTCCTCCTCCTCCTCTTCTTCTTCTTCTACCTCACAGGGTGTCTGTTGTGGGGAGGGGAAGGGAAAGGGATTGTAAACTGCTCTGAGACACCTTTGGGTAGTGATGGGCAGGGTATAAATCCAATCTTCTTCTTCTTCTGAAGGAGGCATGCATAGTGGGTTTTAAAAAAAACTTTTTGCGCATGTGCATAGGCGTCACAGCGTGTCCTTGTTGATCCGCGCATGTGTAGAGACTTTTTAAAATGGTGCCCGCTTGGGATGGTCTGACGTCAGACCACCCCGATGGGATGATTGCACGCTGGTGGAACGACCGGATGGGTGAAAGTCCGCAGTTGTCCCGCAGGTAACCGAAATTTAAAGTGCTATCTTTTAAGTACAGGTCCGAAGCACGGCAAAATGGGATGCCCACGGAAGAGGGATATTTCCCAGGTGGTTGTGTCTGGACATTACCTTTAGATCCGTGAGGCAATCGTGCCTCGCGCGGATCTAAAATGCTGTGTGATCGGACTCCAAGACTTGCTTTACAAGCCAAGTGCTGCTGGAGGCAAAGAGGCATTGCTATTGGGCTGCCCACCCGCTCCCCTCCCTCACAGCCTCCAACAGAGACCCGCCATCCCGGGCTGCCTCACCTCCGGCCAACTCACAACTCACTCTCTGCTTCTCTCTCTCCACAGCCAGGAAGACCTCTGCCCAGCCCAAGCACTGATGTGGATCATATTCAAGAACACAGAGAGTGATGCCAGCCACCCGTTGGTGGACCTCCTGATGGCACCTGGGCTTTGGCCACTGTGGGCCACAGAGTACTGGAGAAGATGGGCCATTGGCCTGTCCAACATGGGCTTCTCTGATGTTCTTATGTTCTCCAGGAGGTCATCTCTTAACCATCCAGTGTTCACCAATGAAACGCCACCAAAAACAACCACCATCTTGCCTCTTAACTAGTGCTCTACTAAAGAAAGCCATGAGTAGCCAGCAGACCTCAGGACACATCTGTACACTGCAGGGAGAGTGTGATCTTCCAGTGGGCCAATTGCAAGTTGTATGGTCACACAGAAATCTGCCTTGCTGCCATTTCCCCCCTCTGCTCCCGTGCCAGCTCGCAATCTTCCCTCTAAGTTGTGGAGTCTTGTGAGCAAAAATTGTACTTTGTGAGCTACTGACATTAAATTTGTGAGCGAGCCATTTGGCTGCTGTGTAAATTGGTTTGCTGTGGATGCAGTGTTCCCTCTAAGCTGAGTTAGTGTGAGCTAGCTCGCAGTTTTTTAGCCTCTGGCTCACACGTTTTTGCCTTAGCTCAGGAAGGACAGCTCCAGAGCAAACCGATTCATGCAGCAGCCAAATTGCTCGCTCACAACTTCAATGCCAGTAGCGCACAAAATGAAATTTTGGCTCATAAGACTCCATGGCTTAGAGGGAGCATTGCTCTGGAGCCCTCCTTCCTGAGCTGAGACAAAAATCTGTGAGCCGGAGGCCAAAAAACTGTGAGCTGGGTCACACTAACTCAGCTTAGAGGGAACACTGGACAGCTGTAGAGGTATACTTGTCCATGTCATCTTCTGAGAATGAAACAGGGGTCACTGGGGGTGTGGGGGAGGAGGTATTTGTGAATTCCCTGCATTGTGCAGAAGGTTGGACTAGATGACCCTGGAGCTCCCTTCCAACTCTGTGATTCTATGATTCTATGTCACAGTCAAAAACAGTCTGGCTCCAGCAATAGTGCTGACTGTTCTAAGAGGCAAAGATCCAGAGGACTTAGCCCTTTTAGTCTGTTGCTGCAAAACAGATGCCCCTGACGAAGAGAGCTGTGTTTCTCGAACGCTTATGCGACCACAAAGTTTGTTAGCCTTAAAGGTGCGACTGGGCTTTTTACTATTTCTAAGAGGCAGCGACTTGGCTGGAGAAGTGCTCCCTTCTCTCCCCCCACCCAAGTCACTGCACCTCTTTTTCTTTCCACAGCGAAATGTAGTATACAATGAATCATTCCCTATGATTGTCAAAAAAGGGTGAGACTCCCCCGAAAAGCTCCAAAGCCCAGGAGGGGACACAAGCATGGTGCTACAACCAATACTCCCTCTGAGCTGTGGAGTCTTGTGAGCAAAAAGTCTACATTGTGAGCCACTACTGGCATTAAAGTTGTGAGCGAGCGATTTGGCTGCTGCATAAATCAGTTTGCTCTGGAGCCCCATCCTTCCTGAGTGAAGGGGAAAATGTGAGAGCCGGAGGCTAAAAAACTGTGAGCTAGCTCACACTAACTCAGCTTAGAGGGAACACTGGCTACAACCCCCAATTATACTCAGAATTATACTCAGAATTTTGGAAGGAGCCTGGTGGAATTGCCCACTTTCTCCACAATAAAGTCATAAGAACATAAGAGACGCCAATGTTGGATCAGGCCAAAGGCCCATCCAGTCCAACACTCTGTGTCACACAGTGGCCAGAAATACTCGGGGCCATCAGGAGGTCCAGCAGTGGGGCCAGGACACCAGAAGCCCTCCCACTGTTGCCCCCGCCCCCAAGCACCAAGGATACAGAGCATCACTTGCCTCAGACATAAGAACATAAGATACGCCAATGTTGGATCAGGCCAAAGGCCCATCCAGTCCAACACTCTGTGTCACACAGTGGCCAGAAATACCGGGTACCATCAGGAGGTCCAGCAGTGGGGTCAGGACACTAGAAGCCCTACCACTGTTGCCCCCTCCCCCAAGCACCAAGAAGACAGAGCATCCCTTGCCCCAGAGTCCCTATCTGTACCTTGTGGCTAAGAGCCACCGATGGACTTCTGCTCCATTTTTTTGTTGTTGTTCAGTCGCACAGTCGAGTCCGACTCTTCGCGACCCCATGGACCAGCTCCCGCCAGGCCCTTCTGTCTTCCGCCGTCCTCTGAAGTTTGCTCAATATAAAGTCTGCTCCATATGCTTATCTAATTCCCTTTTGAAGCTGTCCATGCTTGTAGCCGCCACCGCCTCCTGTGGCAGTGAATTCCATGTGTTCATCACTCTTTGGGTGAAGTCAAGAGTGTTCCCCCCATTTCTCTGTTTCAAGTTCTTGAATCATAGAATCATAGAGTTGGAAGGGGTCTCCAGGGTCATCTAGTCCAACTCCCCGCACAGCACAGGAGATTCATAACTACCTCCCCATCCCACACACACACACACACACACACACACACACTCAGTGACCCCTGCTCCATTTCCAGAGATGGCAAAATTCCCTCTAGGATCCCTGGCCAAACTGGCTTGGAGAAAAATGGCTTCCGGACTGCAAAGTGGTGATCAGCCTTTCCCTGGGCATGTCAGAAAGGGCCACTCCACTTGTCGGAAAGTCCTAACCTAAGCAAAGATGAGTAATTTACAGAGAAATGGGGCAGGGGGGAGAGAAAGAGAGAATAACACACACGGGTCTGTCCCTGGTGACTGGAATCCAGTGAGCTTCGTCGCCCAGAGACACTGCCTTGCTCTAGGGTCGCCCCAGCAGCAGGGGCACCCCACTTTCTAACCTGAACCAGAGACCCACAAACTATGGCCAAGGAAGGCACTTTTGGCCTGAAACCAGGGGTCACTTCGTAGAAAAAGAGGTGCAGGAGCTCATTAGCATAACTTATTTGCATAACTCATTTGCATATGCCACGCCCCCTGACATCACCGGAAGTGTGTCAGAAGGCAACACTCACCACTCAGGCTAGCTATTGGTGGTGGTAGTGGGAACGTGCCGATCTGCCCTCACAGAGGAGGGAGAGCTTGTACCTGAAGGTGGGCCGGGGGGGGGGAGCTCTGCAACTTACCTGGATGCTTCTTGTTCCTCATGGCCCGACTGAGAGCTGCTGGGAGCAGGGGGCGGGGCTTGTTGCATGTGCCCACCCCTGGGCTCCTTACTGCCGGAGCTCCACTCCTGTGTGCTCCCGCAGGAAATGACCCCTGCCTGAAACACAGAGCTAGCCACAGCTCTGGAAAAGGGTCTCCATTTCCAGGTGGCAACAAGGTAGCCGTCAGAGCAAATCTCCAGTCTTCCCCCCCACCTTGAAATGTATGCCTATGAAACAATGGCAGTTCCACCAGGTAAAGTATTCACATTTCCACTAAGCTATTCAGTGGCCACCTGGCAAATAGCCCTTCCATCTCCAGAACGTCATCCTGCCCTTTTGTGTGCACCTATGTCTATATGGGGTCGCGAAGAGTCGAACTCGACTGTGCAACTGAACAACAACAATGTCTATGTGAAAATCCTTTGTGTTCACAAACTGTCTTTCCTGTGCCATCTCTCAGGATACTGAGATTAAACCAATCATACATTCAAATGTTTAACAATCCTTCCTGATGCTAATCAGAGACCCATCTCCCACCTTTAGAATAAACTTGGGAACCTGTTCAGCCTACCTTGGCAGAACCATTAGTGATCATCAAAGTCATTCAACCAGCTCCTGTACAGTCACCCCGCACCTGGCTAATCCCATCATAGCTATTGTGAATCCAGACTCTGCCCCACTGAGACCTCATTGGTCCAGGTAATCTTTTGTCTTCACCTGGGGCAAGCCCCTCAAGACCTCCCATTGGTCAGTATTGTTCTCTAATGTCTATATCCAGGGCTATTTTTGGGCAGGAACGCACAGGAACGGAGTTCCGGCTGGCTCCTGAGTGGGCCATACCCAGCAGGAACTCATTAGCATAACAGGCCACACCCGACAGCAGAAACTCATTAGAATTGGCTACAGTAGGCGTGTGTGGCCTAACATGCAAAGGAGTCCCTGCTACAATAAAAGGCCCTGGGTTTTAACAACAAACAAGGTAAACAGAATAAGAAGCAAAAAGTGGGTGTGGCTGGATGACCATACTTCTGGCAACACGGGGCTGCGGCCTGATATGCTAATGAGCTGTGGTGTCAGGATGTGGCCTATTATGCTAATGAGTTCCTGCTGGGCTTTTTGTACAAAAAAGCCCTGTCTATATCCATCCACACACATGGCCTCAGACTGTGCCTCTGCCCTGATGCTAACTGGCAGTCCACCCCCAAACTTTTGTTTGGGCCATAATCCCTTCTTCATGGACCTCCGCATGTTTGGCAGGTCGTATCACCCTGTAACTGACCCCTCTATTCACTATCAATCACTTCTGCTTTCTTAGTTCTGTATTGCTTGCTCTTTTTGAATGCTTCGTGTGTTCTTAATTAGGGAAATTCTTCAATAAAACCTGTTTAATTTACTCTTCAAATCTGGAGTCTTCCAACTGTGCCAGATCTTGGTATACAGCTGGCGTGCGGTCCCTGTACCCCCCTGGTCTCCCCTGCCGCATAGCTAATTTCCCCAAACAACGAGGCAGACCATTGTCAGTTACTGCTTCATCAGACAAAGGAGAAAGCAACCTAGGTGAAAGTGGGCTGGAGGAGTGCGATGTGATCTTCACCACACCTATGTTGGGATAGCAGCACCAATGCAGAGTCACACACACATTCCCACAATACACATCCTCACCCAGTGGGTTGGAGCCAGTTGCTGGAGCCCAATATTGAGATGGGACCAATGTTCCCTCTAAGCTGAGTTAGTGTGAACAAGCTCACAGTTTTTTCGCCTCTGGCTCACACTTTTTCTGCCTTAGCTCAGGAAGGGATGGCTCCAAAGCAAACTAATTTATGCAGCGGCCAAATGGCTCGCTCACAACTTTAATGCCAGTAGCTCACAAAGTAGAATGTTTGCTCACAAGACTCCACAGCTTAGAGGGAGCATTGGATGGGACCCAATAGTTGGAACCGTGCTGGAGTTTTCCGGGCTAAGTTTATACTCCAGAAGCGCTAGGATAATGGGGGAAATGAGATGTTTCTCAAGGTGTATTGGATTGGAGCCAAACGTTTCAAACCTCATTGGTGGATCAGTGAGATAACAGGTGTGTGGGACAGATATTTCTCTCGTTGGGATCACTTTGTGGTCTTTTCGGTTGACCTCTTCTGTCGAAAGCCTTTTTGAAATGCAGCAACCAAGAATGTACACAATATTCCAAATGAGACTATGGTATATATACAGGGAAGTTATGATATCAATAGTTCTATTCTTAGTAATTTTCTTGATGATGATCACTAGTACAGAACTTACAGATTTATAACAACAGGTCCTTTTAAGCTCAGATCCAACACAAGCCGCTCGAGTTGACTTTGAAGAACAGACTCTCTCTCTCTCTCTCTCTCTCTCTCTCTCTCTCTCTCTCACACACACACACACACACACTAACACAGAGGTAGAAGGAAACCCAAAAAAGAAGGGGAACCAGCGTACATGAAATGGAACCAGCGTACAAAGAACCGCTGGCTAGATATAAACAATAGAATCATAGAGCTGGAAGGGCCGAGTGCAGGGGGTTGGACTAGATGACCTTCCAACTCTAACATTCTATGATTCTATGAAAATTATGTAAAAGTAATATTTAATGCCGAGTTTATACAGTCATATAACTATATAAAGCTTTCAGTTAACACTGCCATGTTGCTGGGATGTGTGTAGGGGGAAACCACCTTACTCTGCCTGCTACGTACAGAATTTCACTGTCTGGGTGTTATCTACTATCTTGACCTTGGGATGTTCCAGCTTCTGTCGGCTTTAGCTGGGAACCAACGGCTTTTGGCTTTGGCTTTTGCCCGCTCTTTCCCCCCGCACGAGCGAACTTTGCTTATTGGCTTCAGCTTGTGGGGTGTGTGTGTTTGATCCTAGTATAATTCAGGGTGCCATACAGTTCCCGGGCATTCCTGGGTTACTCTGTACATCACTGTACTTATACTTGCATTGACCAATCAGGTCCAATGCTGAGTCATTACTAATTAGTTCTGCCAGGAACCAGCCAGAACCAGTTAGAGCCAGCTCTTCAGACACTCAGAGCTGTCAGCTCCTGTCACTTAGATGCATCTGATCTACAGCCAGACTTAACTGAACATAAGTATGTTGACAGTCATAATCCTGGTGTACCGATAAACAGAATTCTTCTTATGAAGCATTGTGTTGTGTGACCTGACTATCGAACCCTGACAAAAGCCAAGGCGTTTTTGCAAGAAACAGCAGTAATACAGTGGATTTCAAGATTACATGGACTTTCCAGGAATTATATGAGTCCACTCTATGATGAACGTATGTCAAGTTGGACTATGGAATTACGGTGCAACAGGAGTGAGACATATTGAAATTTTTGGGACTTTACTTTTCTGTATTACTGTTGCTTCTTGCAAAAACACCTTGGCTTCATATAGTTATATGACTGTATTTTGTTGTTGTTCAGTCGCACAGTCGAGTCCGACTCTTCGCGACCCCGTAGACCAGATCCCACCAGGCCTTCTGGTCTTCCGCCGTCCTCTGAAGTTGGCTCAACTTCATGCCCGTTGCATCTATGACACTGTCTAACCATCTCATCCTTTGCTGTCCCCGTCTTCTTTGACCTTCAATCTTTCCCAGCATCAGGGTCTTCTCCAGTGGCATTAAATATTATTTTTATATAATTTTGTTTATCTTTAGCCAGTGGTTCTTTGTGCTTTGTACCATAACATAGAGGCAGGCATAGCAAAAGCTTCCTCCCCTGCCTTGGCAGGCAGGCGTGCTCCACAGGCTATGATCACATGCACCAGAAGATCCAACATAAGTGCGAATGCCCAACGAATCTAAAAGGTGCAATCAGACAACAACACCTGGGAAGTGTCCGACAGCCATTGGAAACCTGTGCTGCTCCGCCACAAAAGTGGAGTAAAAAGACACCGGAGTCTGGTAGTAAACAGGTTGTGATGGGCCACAGATGGACTCCCCCCTATGTGATCACGCAAGCACACTCCCGAGCTGTTGGGATGATCTGATCAGGTCATCCCAGCTCGGTGCTGGCTCCCCCCCCCTGCAGTATGTGCATCATCGCATACCCATAGGGGGCCCTCGGTGCGGAGGTGCGATTCCTTGTTTATGCGCATGGGAAACCGCCGGCAAAACGAAATGACTCACCCGCAGTTGCGTCCGATCACACAGTGACGGGCTGAGCCCGCAGAAACAAAGGGCTGTGTGATCTCGCAACCGCGGGTCAAATTCCTCCGGAGGGAATAGCCTCGCTTCCCCTCCGCTTCAACTGGCCTGTGTGACCGCAACCACAGAGAGGGAAAGTGGCTGCTTTCTGGTGGATGGGTGAAAGTCTAGCAATGTATTTTTTTTACGAAGCAGCCCTTTCCACAGGATAGCTAAGTGGTGATCTGAATCCAGCAGAGAATGCTTAACAAAACAGTTAAACGAATGCAGCATGGCATTTGGCCAACAAGAGCCACTTCAGAGAGAGCTGTGGGAAGACCCTACCCCCACCCCCAGAAGGGGCTGCAATCTGTTGGAAGGGTGCCGGTTCTGGTGGTCCAGATCCTTCTTACTTAGCAGAGTGCACTCAGCTTTAGTGCAGTAGCTCTTTGTCCTGAACCCACCATGTGTTTGCACGTTTATGAAGTCACACAGAGCCATGTTTCAGTTTAAATGAAACTAATAACTACTTTATTCTAGAAATACATACTTGAAAGTGCAGAGCAGAGAAGTAGAGACAGTTCCTAGGCTATCTAGGAAGGAGAGGGATGAGGATGCTGAGAGGAGCACCCTGCATCTCCATCTTGTGTGCATGGAAGAGAGAGAGAGAAGAGAGGAGACAGAAGGAAGTTCCCTTTTCCCTTCACTTCAAAGTGGCAGTGAACAGTAAGCTGCTTAGTGTTTGCCTATCTGCAAGCAACTCTTTGTGAATTCAGGGGTCATTTTGAGCAGGAACAGGCAAGGATGGCGTTCCAGGAGTAACAAGTAAACTCTTCCCCCTCTCCTTTCCCTTCGTCTCACCTCCAAGCAGGGCGAAGGGAAAGGGGGGGGAGAGAGAAAGGGAATCCAGGGCTTCTTCTGCCTGACAGAGGGGCCAGCGCGCCAGTCCCTCGGACAGGCAGAAGCACCTGGGATCCATTCCTTCCCCCCTCCTTTCCCATCGCCTCATGAAGGATGAAGGGAAGGGGGGGGGAGAAAGAGAACCCAGCAGAAGCTTCTGCATGACAGTGGGGCTAGCGCTGGCCCTGCTGCCAGGCAGAAACTTCCAAAAGGAGCATGCCACCTCTGCGGAGTGACTCCAAAGACTGAGGGGGGTTTAAAATTTAAATCCCCCCTTCTCTGGAGTCACACCACAGTGGCAGCATGCTCTCCTTATTAAAGGGAAGGCAATTTGTCTTCCCTTCAATGATGGGAGCCTGCTGCCACACCCCCCCCCCCCCACGACTGGGGAGGATCATTATACCCTATGGAGACCCTATGGAGACAGTCCCCGTTCTGGTCTGGATCTTTCTCAGCTAAGAATGTCTTCTCATGAAGATGGTTTTGGCTGACAAGATCGAAATATTTTGGCGATTCAAACATGACTGAATGGCCAACAACAACAACAACAACCATGTTTTTAAATTCAGAGTTTTTGTAGAAACATCTGTCTTGTTTGTTTATGGATCCAACTATCCACATATTTGGCCATGTCCAGAATTAGATTTATTATGATTGATTTATACTTTGATTTTGTCTGCCAAAAACATCTTCATGAGAAAACATTGTTAGCTCTGGAAGATCCGGACCAGTAGGGAAGTACCTAGCCAACTGCCGTCCATCATCGATGGCAGCTGAAAATACATTGGGTTAACCCTCACCTATAGTAGAAGCAGCATCTGAAAGGAATTCTCTCAGTGGCCATTGTTTGTCAACCACAGCAGTATTTCCAGCCTCCACGCATTTGTTTCTGTCAGTAAAATGTAGGGGGGTGGAGCATGTCAGGCCTGACAGCAGCCACTGGACAACTGGACACCATGCAACTTGCATAGCTCATGCAGGCCCAGCTGCTTGCTACCGCTCAACAGCCGCTGCCCCATGAAGTGTTGTGTAGTGGTTACTGTTCCAGACAAAGATTTGGGAGACCCAGGTTTGAATCTGAATTGGGAAATACCTGGAGATTTTCAGGGTGGAGCCTGAGCGGTGGGTGTTGCCTTCTGACACACTTCTGGTGTTGTCAGGGGGTGTAGCATGTGCAAATATGTTATGCTAATGAATTATGCTAATGAGCTCCTGTACCTCTTTTTCTACAAAATGACCCCTGTCTGTGGTCACTTGTCTTCTGGAGGCGGAGACACTGGGACATCACATAAGAACATAAGAACATAAGAGATGCCAATATTGGAGCAGGCCAAAGGCCCATCCAGTCCAACACTCTGTGTCACACAGTGGCCAGAAATACCAGTGCCATCAGGAGGTCCACCAGTGGGGCCAGGACACTAGAAACCCTCCCACTTTTGACCCCCCCAAGCATCAAGATGACAGAGCATCACTTGCCCCAGAGTCCCTATCTATACCTTGTGGCTAATAGCCACTGATGGACCTCTGCTCCATATGCTTATCTAATTCCCTTTTGAAGCCGTCCATGCTTGTAGCCGCCACCACTTCCTGTGGCAGTGAATTCCATGTGTTCATCCCTCTTTGGGTGAAGAAGGACTTCCTTTTATCCGTTCTAACCCGACCGCTCAGCAATTTCATGGAGTGCCCACATGGAGTTCTCGTATTGTGAGAAAGGGAGAAAAGTACCTCTTTCTCTACCTAGTACTTCTGACACAATCAGGCTACCATTGCTGGGCAGACTCCTCCACAGACCAGCCCTCTCCCCCTCAAAAAAAATTTACGTGATCTGAAGAGAAACCAGAGTATAGCCCCCCCCTCCCCGCGAGCGACAAGAGCCAAGCAATTTACATGTACCGGAGGGGTACGAATGAACGGCCTGCCTCTGCCCAGGTCTATGCTTGTCTTCCAGAGGGGATCCCACTTTTCCCTGCTGTTTCATGCTGAGAGATCTCCAAGGGAGAGCCAGATTTCGTGGCCAGGGCGGTGGGCCACACATGGCACCCAGTGGAAGCAAAAAAGGTGGCAAAATGTCTTCTGCATCCTGCCTGCTGGTGGGGCTGGGTGTGGCATACCCCTGATTTGTGTCCCCACTTAGCGGAGGGTCCCACTAGCTGCCCTCGGCCCAGCGACGCCCAGCAATCTGGGAGAAGGCCAGGAGGCCAATAACACACGCAAGAAAGGGCACCAGCAGGAGCCTGGCATATGCAACCCACATTTATTTAAGAAAGCCTCACACGCTGAAGAAGCAAGGACCATCGCTCAAGCCCCTCTTGGCCGGAAGAAAGATGGGGCTGGCACTGTGAGCTCCGATACAATGCAGGAGGCGGAGTTATGGAGGGGGCTGTGAGAGCTACCAAGGGCCCT
>NW_015171586.1:0-22767 GCF_001447785.1 Gekko japonicus | reverse complement strand
ATGCCAGACAGAGAGGAGAGCTCTGGCCAATGAGGGGGACTCCGCAGCATCTCAGTCGAGGCATGGATGTACCCATGTGGCGTCACATTAGCAGAACTCTTCCAGGCATGGTTCCTCCAAGGCCTATGACTCTGGGGGGTATTAGGGTCCTGTGGAAAAGCAAATACAGAGGAGTTAGAGGAAACCGAGCCAATTAGTTTGCCACTTTCTGTGGGTTCATCTCTGGTGCTTACGACCTCCAATGGGGCTACCCGGTCTACCCTGAGGCCTACAGCAGGCTTAAGAAGACAGTGGGACCCTTGCAAGGAGGGAGACGTTTGACTGGATGCAACATATGACCCAAGACAATAAACTCTCCAGCCTGTGTTTGCCTTTGTTATTGTTATAGATATGTCATCTCCTAAAGCTCTCAGTGCAGGGGGACCCCCAGCAGGTGTGGCAAGCATAAGAACATCAGAAGAGCCCTGAAGGATCAGACCAGGGGTCCTCCCAGTCCGACATCCTGTCTCACACAGTCGTCCAACCAGTTCCTCTAGAAGACCAACAGCAGGACATAGGGGCTGAGGCCTTATATCATTGCTACCAACTTTGGATCCTGAAATGTTCAAAAGAGAGCAGGATATATGAATGGTTTAACAAATCTCACATACACACACAAAACATACCCAAACCACTGTCTGAATAAACTGGTAGTTTCTACACATTTTGCAGAGGGATATGTGGTGGTGATGGGTTTTTGGCTCTCCAGGTATGCAAAATAATTCCATTGACCTCCCCTTTTCAGTTGATTAACAAAAATGATGTTGAAAGAGGAGGAGGAGGAGATTGGATTCATACCCCGCCCTTCACTACCCAAAGGTGTCTCAGAGCGGCTTACAACCCCCCTTCCCTTCCCCTCCCCACAACAGACACCCTGTGAGGCAGGTGGGGCTGAGAGAGCTGTGGCAGAAACGGCTCTTTTTCAAGAACAGCTCTTATCAGAGCTACGACTTGCCCAAGGTCATCCAGCCAGGTGCAAGTGGAGGAGGAGTGGGGAATCAAACCCAGTTCTCCCAGATTAGAGTCCGCGCACTTAACCACGACACCAAACTGGCTGAAAGTGTACATGCACACGAAAGCTCATACCTTGAATAAACCTTTGTTGGTCTTAAAGGTGCCACTGGACTCTCAATTTGTTTAGAGTCCAGTTTGGTGTAGTGGTTAAGTGCGCAGACTTTAATCTGGGAGAACTGGGTTTGATTCCCCCACTCCTCCACTTGCTAGACTTAAATTATTAAATCATCAAATGAGTTGCTTGCTTAAGGAAGAATTGGCTAAAAAACTTGTATTTGCCCGGCAAAATTATTTTGAAAATGCTAATAAACCTACGAGATGGCTTGCCTATAAAGTTTGAGAACATCTTTTATAAAAATCTTTAAAAAGAAAGTTGGAACAGAGACAAATAGGAATTTGGAAATAAAAACAATAATTGAGGATTTCTATAAAAACCTTTATGGAAAATCAGAGACAACTGTGGATCAGATAAGAAAGTATTTGGAAATACACCAACCTAAAAAATTCTCAAAAGAACACAAGGAGATATTAAATCAAAGAATATCAATGAGGGAAGTTGTAGAGGCACTCAAAAGACAGAATAGAGGTAAAGCTCCTGGACCGGATGGATTACCGATAGAATTTTACCTGGCCTTTGAGGAACAATTAACTTCAATCTTGAAAGATATCTGCAACAATGTATTAATGGGTGGGAAAATCCCGGATACATGGAAAGAAGCAATCATCTCTCTGATCCACAAACAAAACTCCGATGAGGAGGAGATAAAGAACTACAGACCAATTTCATTATTGAATGTAGACGATAAAATTTTTGCATCTATTATTGCAGAGAGATTTCAAAAAGTGTTGGTTAAAACGATACATAAAGATCAAGCTGGATTTCTGCCTAAAAGACAAATGAGAAATAACTTGAGATGCATCATCGATGTACTGGAATACCACGAACTGCATCATCAAAAGCAGCTGGCTTTAATTTTTTTGGATGCAGAGAAGGCGTTTGATAATGTCAACTGGACTTTTATCTTGGAGGCATTGAGAGAGGCAGAGGCTGGAGAAAACTTTATAAGAGTGATACAAGCAATATATACAAAGCAAAATGCAGCAGTAATGGTCAATGGAGAAATAACAAAAAAAATTAAAAAAAGGAAATACAAAAAGGAACAAAACAGGGTTGCCCCCTCTCACCACTATTGTTTATCTTAGCATTAGAGATTTTGAATGACGAAATCAGAAGAGAAACTAAGATTAAAGGACTTAATATCAAAACAGAAGAATACAAACTGTTGGCCTTTGCTGATGATTTAGTATTTATAGGCCGCAGGCACACAGGCAGGAAAATGCAGGGGGGAAGCATGGCTGTTTGCCCCGGGGCTAAATAATGCACGGTTGCACGAGCAGACCTACCGTGGAGGTCCCATGGAGGTCCCGTGGTCAGGGGGAGGTGCCGATCACAGGACAATCCTGTGCGGCAAAGAAGCGGGGCGGTGGGGCAAACGGAGTTGTGTTTTTTTTTAAAAAAAAAACTGAAGTGTGCGCATGCTCCGTTGGGTGCTTGTGCGCATCCGTGGAGACATGGGAAAAAAAACCCTTTTGCGAGGGGACATGGGCGGGCGCCGGAACTACCACCGGAAACGCGATCAGACGCCCGCCCTTGCCTCGCGGTTTCAGGAAACTACTACCTCCAAGGTACTAGTTTTTACCCCGCATCTTTGGCGGGAAGCCTCAGGTGAGCCATGGGAGCTCTACGCTTCCCAGATGTGGCGGTGAGATCGCGCCCGGAAAATCCGCCTATCTTCCGTCTCTGCAGCGTGGCTAATGCTCCGTGTGACCGCAGCCATACTTGAGAATCCCGACACTTCGGCTGTCACGATAAAGGAGAAAATACAAGAGTACGGAATGGTAGCATGTCTGAAAATAAATGTGGAAAAGACTAAAATCTTAACTGAAATTATGGACCAAAAATGGAAAATGCATTTACAAGAAACTACGGGTTTTCAAATAACTGATAAAATAAAATACTTGGGAATAAACTTGACTAATAAGTGTAGTACTCTATATAAAAATAACTCCAAAGAGCTCTTAAAAACAATTGAGTTGGAGTTGGAAAAATGGGAAAATCTACATATATCTTTTATGGGAAGAATTGCACTAATTAAAATGAATATTTTGCCTAGGTGGATATTCTCATGGGCACAGAATGTAAATCATAATATTGAATTAGAACAATAGGAACAAATATGGAAAGAAAACATTAAGATAACGAAAGCTATTGCATTTAAAGAGAATATGTATAAGATGTTTTACAGATGGTATATAACACCTGACAGAGTAGCTAAAGGGAATAGTAAGTGTTCTAACAAATGTTGGAAGTGTTTATCTAGTACAGGACCCTTTTATCATATGTGGTGGCACTGTGATGTAACTAAGAGATACTGGAGATGGATTCATGCAATAATGCAGAAGATAGTGGGATGTACAATTCCATTTACGCCCAAAGTAATGCTTCTGAGTATACTACCTAAAGACCTTGAAAAAAGCAATAGATACTTAATTATCTACTTTACTACTGCGGCAAGAATGTTATATGCCAAATACTGGAAGGCACAAGATGTACCAAAAAAGCAAGAATATATACAAAAACTGATGGAAACAGCGGAAAGTGATAAATTGACTTTGTTGATAAGAGGATCCACAAACTACACATTGCAGAACACATGGAGGCGCTTTTATAATTGGAATAATAGTTCAAACGATTTGTAACCTAAAAATGTAATCCCTAGACCAAAGTACAGGTTAGATCATTGAGATAGCAGGTACAAATTTTGGTTTTAAGATACAAAAATGTGAGCTCATAGAAAATAATGTTATGTGATACTATATTAGATAGAGAATATCTAAGAGGCGATTCTTGGAAACATAAGTGTTATATGTGTGTATGTTCGATTTGTCAGTTATGAAAAAAACAAATAAAATCCTACCCTTTGAGGGTAGATTTAAAAAAGAAAAGAAAAGAAAATGTCCAGAGAAGGAGCACCTACCACCTTCCACTGCTCAACCATTCTCACTGGAAAAAGTGCAGAAAGGGGCAACTAGAATGATGAAAGGGTTGGAACACTTTCCCTATGAGGAAAGGTTAAAACACTTGGGGCTCTTTAGCTTGGAGAAATGACGGCTGAGGGGTGACATGATTGAAGTTTTACTTTTACTTTTTCGGGGATTTAAATATCGCCCCTCCCCCCAACTTTTTAGATTTTTCTGCACATCTGGGCATTGTCCCACATGCACAGGAAAATCTCCCTGCCCCCCAGGTGCCCCCGATGTGCGGATTTAGATATCCACACGCAGGGGCGCCTTTGCTATTAGATATATAGATATGGAGCAGAGGTCCATCAGTGGCTCTTAGCCACAAGGTCTAGATAGGAGCTCTCAGTCTGGGGCCAGTGATGCTCTGTCTTCTTGGTGTGGGGGGGCAACAGTGGAAGGGCTTCTAGTGTTCTGGCCCCACTGCTGGACCTCCTGATGGCACCTGGTATTTTTGGTCACTGTGTGACACAGAGTGTTGGACCGGAGGGGCCATTGGCCTGATCCAACATTAGCTTCTCTTATGTTCTTAAGAAAAAGGGCAGAGGGCCCCCCAAAAGCCCCCTCCCATAGCTATGGGCCTGGCTGTGAATGGAAAGCTGGGCCCAGCTGCAGAAGAAGGCTAAGGAAACACATAGCGCAGCTTGAGCAGTGTAGTCTGGTGGTTCGAGTGCTTGACCAGAATCCAGGAGACCACGGTTTGTGTTCTAAGTCTGCCATGGGATCCTGAAACTCCGCTCAGCCCAATGAAGTAGATGGATAAATAAATCCTGGACCACCCCCAGCCCACCAAGTACTGCCTCATCCCATCAACTCTTTCCTTCATTTCCTTCTTACCAAACTGCTCTCTGGCACACACCCCTGGGCATGTTAATAGTGGCCTTGAGTCAGTGGTGGAGCATCTGCGTGTCCTGTGGAAGGTTCTAGGTTCGGCGCAGATTCAGTATGGAAGCTTCACGGGTGTCCGTGTGTACATCCATGCATGTCTCCGGAAGTCCTGCCGGAGCATTCTGCTTCTTCTCATTCCCACCCTAGCCATGGTTCAGTTCTCCCTCCTCTGTCGGCTTTCCCAGTCTTCGGCCCATTCTGCATCTATTTATTTATTGATTCAATTTTTATCCCCCACCCTCCCTGCCACGGCAGGCTCAGAGCGTCTAGCATTCACTCCACTGTTCTACCAAACCCATGTTGCAACAGAGATTCTCCTCTTCATTGCATGCTACTTTCACTTTGACTGATTGTGGTGTTTTAGGGCAGCGTCCGGACTGCATCACACTTTCGCTTCCTTTGATCTCTTGGCTTTATGGTACTGGTGTCTGCATAGATTCATGGCCGTTCAGGGGTGACTCTGCAGTGAGTCTGGCACATGCGTCTGAAACCATTCACCCTCTCAGTATTTTAGAGATGCTAATTTGCGTCTTAAACCACTTCTAAAAGTCCAAGATGTTGGCTGGTGAGACTGGATTAGCATATTAAACGTTTCTTTGGCCGAGGTAATGTCCCTAATGGAAGAAAAGTACTGGCCACGTACGCTAGACATGATGAGCGATCAAGCAGTGGGACTACTGTGTAGAAAGAATGAGAAATCAACATTATACCACCGCCCCATTATACCACCACCGTCAAGGTATCTCAAAGGATGCATCGACGTGGCCCGAGGAAGAACCGGGAAACTGTAGAAGATCTGATGCCGTCGTCATTGGACATGTACATTAGGGAAGTACCATCTGGAACTGTGGACTTACCATCTTGGATTTAAGACATTAGTAATGGATTGACTTGACAACCACGATGGTATAATCACTGACCTCGAGCCAGACATCTTGGAATGTGAAGTGAAATGGGCCTTAGAAAGCATTGCTAACAACAAAGCTAGTGGAGGTGATGGTATCCCAGCTGAGCTATTCAAAGTCTTAGAAGATGATGCTGTTAAAGTGCTGCACTCAATTTGCCAGCAAATTTGGAAAACGCAACAGTGGCCACAGGATTGGAAAAGGTCAGTATACATTCCAATCCCAAAGAAGGGCAATGCCAAGGAATGCTCAAACTATCGCACAATTGCACTCATATCACACGCTAGCAAGGTCATGCTCAAGATCCTACAAGCTAGGCTTCAACAGTACATGGATAGAGAACTGCCAGAAGTACAAGCTGGGTTTCGAAGAGGTAGAGGAACGAGAGATCATATTGCCAACATTCGCTGGATTATGGAGAAAGCAAGAGAGTACCAGAAAAACATCTACTTCTGCTTCATTGACTATGCTAAAGCCTTTGACTGTGTGGATCACAACAAACTATGGCAGGTCCTTAAAGAGATGGGAGTACCAGACCACCTCACATGTCTCTTGAGAAACCTGTATAAGGGCCAAGAAGCGACAGTTAGAACCGGATATGGAACAACTGATTGGTTCAGCATAGGAAAAGGAGTACGACAAGGATGTATACTGTCACCTTGCTTATTTAATATATATGCAGAGTACATCATGCAAAATCATCCTGGATGAATCACAAGCGGGAATCAAGATTGCTGGGGAAAAGATCAACAACCTCAGATATGCAGACGATACCACTCTAATGGCAGAAAATGAAGAGGATTCCCAGATCACCGCAGACTGTGACAGCAGTCATGAAATTAAAAGACGCCTGCTCCTTGGGAGGAAAGCGATGGCGAACCTAAACAGCATGATAAAAAGTAGAGACATCTCCCTGCCAACAAAAGTCCGCATGGTCAAAGCAATGGTATTCCCAGTAGTCATGTATGGCTGCGAGAGTTGGACTATAAGGAAGGCCAAGCGCAGAAGAATAGATTCTTTTGAACTATGGTGCTGGAGAAGACTCTTGAGAGTCCCTTGGACTGCAAGAAGAACAAATCAGTCAATCCTCAAAGAAATCAACCCTGACTGTTCCCTGGAAGGCCAGATAATGAAACTGAAGCTCAAATACTTTGGCCACCCAATGAGAAGGGAGCACTCACTGGAGAAGACCCTGATGCTGGGAAAGATTGACGGTCAAAGAAGACGGGGACGGCAAAGGATGAGATGGTTAGACAGTGTCATCAATGCAGCGAACATGAAGTTGAGCAAACTTCAGAGGACGGCGGAAGACCGGAAGGCCTGGAGGGAGCTGGTCCATGGGGTCGCAAAGAGTCGGACTCAACTGTGCGACTAAATAACAACAATGGATTGAGTACTGTGATTTTAATGTTGGACGTTTTATTATGTTTTTACATGTTTTTATGTATGGCATGGCTAATGGCCTGCCCTTGTTAGCTGCCCTGGGCCCACTGGGGAGGGCGGGATATAAATATGAAAAATAAATAAATAAATAAACAAAGGCTGGAATAGAATTAAAAGAATTGTGACGTCCCTGAAAGGTACTAAAGGCCTCAAACTCAAACTACCAGCCAGTGGCGATCCTCACTTGGTGGCATATGTAGCCTCTGACTTTAGAGGAGATCTAAGAGACAGAAAATCCACCAGTGGAAACATACTCTTCTTTGGAGATGGGGCCATAAGATGGATGAGTAAGAAGCAAGACTTAGTGGCAATGTCTACCACTGAAGCTGAATACGTGTCAGCTGCATAAGGTTGTGGAGAGCTGCAATGGCTACACTATCTGATGACAGACCTGGGGATGTTAGCATCGGGTATCTGAATGTGGTTTTGAGCCGCATCTTTTTCTGTTCCAGTGAGGGTTTGGTCAAACAACGGAATCATAGAACATTAGAGTTGCAGGTCATCCAGTCCAACCCCCGGCACTCTGCAGGAGCATAGCTGAAAGATAGCTCTACATACCGACAACAGACCCGAAAGATGGTCATCCGGTCTCCGCTTAAAAACGTCCAGCGAAGGAGCCTCCACCACCTCCCAAGGCAGACTGTTTCACTGCTCAACCACTCTGACAGTTAGAAAGTTTCTCCTGATATTTAGCCAGTAACGACACCCTTGTAACGGAGCGAATGCTAGATGCAGAACGGACCTTCACAGAACCCCCTGCATTTTGCTGCTCCCAGTCAAATGCCTCTGGCTAATCTGGCATCCCCCCCCCCAGGGACTTCCTTTGCAGCCGCTCTTTGTGTGGTTCTCTCAGCTCGGACATGGAGGACCACCTCCCAAACCACACAAGTGAGTCAAAGGCTTTCACTTTCCACCGCCCACTGGGTTTATTAGACCTCTTTGGGGCATTGCCTTGTCTGTACAGGTTGCACTTGGAAACCTGTCCGTGGTGAGGGTCCACCTGGGATCCCAGCCCCTGCAGATGTTTGTCCTTACCTTTGAAAACCGGATCCAGGCACTCAACCCCACAGCCGTTGCTGCAGCACTTGGTTGCTTTGGGGCACGTCCAATCCGAAGTACAGCCCTGGATGCAGGTGCCAGGCCCCTTCCGAGTAGGGCACGAGCCAGGCTTCTCTGGAACAGAACAGCCACATGTTCACCGGGCAAGGATGGGCGTTTGGGCCGAACCTGCTGTTCACACACACACACCCCTCTGCCCCTCTCCCCGATCCAATGTTCCTTCTACCTCGGTAGGGGGGACGGATATACTGGTTTCAGGTGTGGAGTATCTAGTCTGAATCCAGCACTTGTCGAGCCAGGATAAGACGGGGCATATTCTTCACTCCCGTTGGGGATGTTGTGGGGTTTTTTGTTTAAACAATTTGTTACCTGGTCTCTGGACTTCAGACCAGGATGACCTTGGCCAAGAACCAAGGCAAGCTGTCAATCACACACACACACACACACACACCGGGGGGATGACTGCTGTTGTGGAACCCTTGGGTCCCTTTTTACTTTTTTGCTCACGCTCTCTAGAGGCAAAAGAGAAGAGGGATTGCATCTGTTGGCAGATGAGAAGCACCTTCCAGCTGTTGCTCTGTTGCCCAGACCAAAAGCTCACATACCCCCATCTCAAATTTTGTTCGTCTTTAAGGTGCTACTAGGGTGGCCAACCAGTGCTCCCTCTAAGCTGAGTGAGTGTGAGCTAGCTCACAGTTTTTGAGCCTCCAGCTCACAGATTTCTGTCTTAGCTCCAGAAGGGTGGCTCCAGAGCAAGCTAATTTATGCAGTAGCCAAATCGCTCGCTCACAACTTTAATGCCAGGAGCTCACAAAGTAGGATTTTTGCCCACAAGACTCCACAGCCTAGAGGGAGCGTTGGTTGCCAGGTCCGTCATACCAGGTGTCAGGGGATGGAGGTGAATTTACCGGGAGCATCTGCGTGTCCTGTGGAAGGTTCTAGGTTCAGCGCAGATTATGTATGGCAGCTTCATGGGTGTCCATGTGTACATCCATGCCTGTCTCTCCGGAATTCAGCTTCTTGTCATTTCCGGTATTCGGCTTCTTGTCATTTCCACCCTAGCTGTGGGTCAGTTCTCCCTCCTCTGTCGGCTTTCCCAGTCTTCAGCCCATTCTGCATCTAGCATTTGCTCCGCTGTTCTACCAAACCCACGTTGCAACAGGAATTCCCCTCTACATTGCACAGCACTTTCACTTTGTCGAATTTCATGGCAGTGTCCAGACTGCATGCCGGCTTTCACTTCCTTTGATCTCTCGATTTTATGGTACTGTCTGCATAGATTTATGGCCACTTTATGGTCATTCAGGAGTGAGTACGGTGTTGGCCCCAGGGAATTTGAATGTGGTTTTTAAGCCGCATCTTTTCCTGTCCCAGTGTGGGTTTGGTCAAACAACAGAGCGAATCCTAGATACAGAACAGAACTTCACAGCACCCCCTGCATTTTGCTGCTCTCAGTCAAATGTCTCTGGCTAATCTGGCCTCTGGGCCCCCCAAGGACTGCCTTTGCAGCCGCTCTTTGTGTGGTTCTCTCAGCCCGGACATGGAGAACCGCCTCCCAAACCACACAGCTCACCCAAAGGCTTTCACTTTCTACCACCCATTAGGTTGACGGCTAAGGGGTGACATGATCGAGGTTTATAAGATGATGCATGGGATAGAGCAGTCCTTTTCTCCCTTTCTCACAATACAAAAACTCGTGAGCACTCCATGAAATTGCTGAGCCCTTGGGTTAGAACAGATAAAAGGAAGTCCTTCTACACCCCTTCTACACTGTGGAATTCACTGCCATAGGAGGTGGTGGCGGCTACAAGCACGGAAGGCTTCAAGAGGGAATTGGATAAGCATATGGAGCAGAGGTCCATCAGTCATAAGAACATAAGAGACGCCAATGTTGGATCAGGCCAAAGGCCCATCCAGCCCAACACTCTGTATCACACAGTGGCCAGAAATACCAGTGCCATCAGGAGGTCCACCAGTGGGGCCAGGACATTAGAAGCCCTCCCACTGTTGACCCCCCCCCCCAAGCAACAAGAAGACAGAGCATCACTTGCCCCAGAGTCCCTATCTATACCTTGTGGCTAAGAGCCACTGATGGACCTCTGCTCCATATGCTTATCTAATTCCCTTTTGAAGCCGTCCATGCTTGTCCGTCTTCCATGCTTAGCCGTCTTCTAATGTCCTGGCCCCACTGGTGGACCTCCTGATGGCACTCGTTCTAACCCGACCGCTCAGCAGTTTCATGGAGTGCCCACAAGGAGTTCTTGTATTGTGAGAAAGGGAGAAAAGTACCTCTTTCCCTACCTGCTCTATCCCAGGAATCATCTTATAAACCTCAATCATGTCACCCCTCAGTCGTCGTTTCTCCAAGCTACATAAGAACATAAAAACATAAGAGACGCCAATGTTGGATCAGGCCAAAGGCCCATCCAGTCCAACACTCTGTGTCACACAGTGGCCAGAAATACCAGTGCCATCAGGAGGTCCAGCAGTGGGGCCAGGACATTAGAAGCCCTCCCACTGTTGACCCCCCCAAGCACCAAGAAGACAGAGCATCACTTGCCCCAGAGCCCCTAGCTATACCTTGTGGCTAATAGCCACTGATGGACCTCTGCTCCATATGCTTATCTAATTCCCTTTTGAAGCCATCCATGCTTGTAGCACCCACCACTTCCTGTGGCAGTGAATTCCAAGTGTTAATCACTCTTTGGGTGAAGAAGTACTTCCTTTTATCCGTTCTAACCCGAACGCTCTGCAGTTTCATGGAGTGCCCACGAGTTCTTGTATTGTGAGAAAGGGAGAAAAGTACCTCTTTCTTTACCTGCTCTTTCCCATGCATAATCTTATAAACCTCGATCATGTCACCCCTCAGTCGTCTTTTCTCCAAGCTAAAGAGCCCTAAGCGCTTTAACCTTTCCTCATAGGGAAAGTGTTCCAACCCTTTTATCATTCGAGTTGCCCTTTTCTGCACTTTTTCCAAAGCTATAATATCCTTTTTAAGGTGTGGTGACCAGAACTGCACACAGTATTCCAAATGAGGTCTCACCATTGATTTATATAGGGGCATTATTATATTGGCTGATCTGTTTTCAATACCCTTCCTAATAATCCCCAGCATAGCATTGGCCTTCTTTATTGCAGTCACACACTGTCTCGACATTTTCAGTGAGTTATCCACTACAACTCCAAGATCTCTCTCTTGCTCAGTCTCTGCCAGTTCAGACCCCATCAATGTGTATTTATATTTAGGATTTTTGGCTCCAATGTGCATCACCTTGCACTTGGCCACATTGAACCCCATTTGCCATGTTGACGCCCACTCGCCCATCCTTGACAGATCCCCTTGGAGTGCCTCACAATCCTCACTGGTTTTCACCACCCTGAACAACTTTGTATCATCCGCAAATTTAGCCACTTCACTGCTTACTCCCATCTCCAAATCATTAATGAACAAGTTAAAAAGCAGTGGACCAAGTACTGATCCCTGCGGTACCCCACTGCTTACCACCCTCCACTGAGAAAATTGCCCACCTACACTCACTCTCTGTTTTCTATGAACTAGCCAGTTTTTGATCCATAAAAGGACTTGTCCTTCTATCCCATGATTTTTGAGCTTACTTAGGAGCCTTTGATGAGGAACTTTATCAAAAGCTTTCTGGAAGTCAAGGTAAATAATATCTATTGGATCCCCCTTGTCCACATGTTTGTTCACCCCCTCAAAGAACACTAACAGGTTAGTGAGACAAGATCTTCCCTTACAGAAACCGTGCTGAGTCTGCCTCAATAGGTTTTGTTCATCTATGTGCCTACTAATTCTTTCCTTAATAATGGTTTCCACCAATTTACCCGGTATCGACGTCAGACTGACTGGCCTGTAATTTCCCGGATCTCCTCTGGAACCCTTTTTAAAGATGGGAGTGACATTAGCTACCTTCCAATCCTCAGGAATGGAGGCAGATTTTAAGGAAAGATTACATATCTTTGTCAGGAGATCTACAAGTTCACATTTGAGTTCTTTCAGAACTCTCGGATGTATGCCATCTGGGCCTGGTGATTTATCAGTTTTTAAGTTGTCTATCAGTTTTAGGACCTCCTCTCTCGTCACCTCAATCTGACTCAGGTCTTTCAACACCCCTCCTGAAATCAGTGGTTCTGGAGTGGGCAAGCACTTCTCATCTTCCACAGTGAAGACGGAGGCAAAAAATGCATTTAGCTTCTCAGCCATTTCCCTATCATCCTTCAATACTCCTTTTACCCCTTGGTCGTCCAAGGGCCCCACTGCCTCCCTGGCTGGTTTCCTGTTTCTAATGTATTTGAAGAAAGTTTTATTGTTGGTTTTTACGTTTTTTGCTATATGCTCCTCATATTCCCTTTTTGCCTGCCTGACCTCAGACTTGCATTTTATTTGCCATAGCCTGTGTTCCGTTTTATCAGCCTCACTGTGACTAGCTTTCCACTGCTTAAAGGAATTCTTTTTACTTTTTACAGCCTCCATTACTCTGTTTGTTAACCATGCAGGCTTTTTCCTATACCTGTTTGTGCCTTTCCTAACCTGCGGAATATATATTTTTTGAGCTTCTAGGATCGTAGTTTTAAATAGATCCCAAGCTTCCCCAATTGTTTTGACCCTTTCTACTTTTCCTTTCAGTTTCCTCCCCACGTGTCCCCTCATATCAGAGAAATTACCCCTTTTAAAGTTAAAAATGGTTGTGTGAGTCTTTTTGGCCAATTCTCTATTTGTACAAATGATGAACTCAACAACATTATGATCACTGTTTCCAAGCGGTGCAATCACTTTTACATCTCTCACCAGGTCTTGAGTGTTACTTAGGACCAAATCAAGGATCGCCTCTCCCCTGGTAGGTTCCGTGACCATCTGCTCCATAGCACAGTCATTTAGAGTGTCTAGAAACTCAATCTCTTTTTCCCGACTAGAACACATATTGACCCAATCAATGTGTGGGTAGTTAAAATCACCTATTATTACACAGTGTTTTTGTCTAGTTGCTATCTTTAAGGCATTCATCATTTTATAATCCTCCTCTATCTTTTGATCTGGTGGGCGATAACAAACTCCCAGTGTTAAGTTTCCTTTTGGCCCCCCTATTTCAACCCATAGAACTTCCAGAAGCGAATCCAATTCACTTAGCCTCTCAATCTTTCTAGACTTTATACCCTCTCTGACATACAGAGCTACCCCACCTCCAACCCTTCCCCCCCTATCCTTCCGATATAATATATAACCGGGAATCACTGTGTCCCACTGATTTTCCTCATCCCACCAAGTTTCAGAAATACCCACAATGTCTATTTTTCCCTCCGACACCAAGCACTCCAACTCCCCGATTTTACCTCGGACACTTCTAGCATTTGTATAGAAACAGCTGTAATTTCCCTTGGGCTTCTAGTGTCCTGGCCCCACTGCTGGACCTCCTGATGGCACCTGGCATTTCTGGCAACTGTGTGACACAGAGTGTTGGACTGGATGGGCCATTGGCCTGATCCGACACTGGCTTCTCTTATGTTCTAATGTTTATTAGAGGTAAGAGAGCTCTTTGGGGCATTGCCTTGTCTGTACAGGTTGCACTTGGAAACCTGTCCGTGGTGAGGGTCCACCTGGGATCCCAGCCCCTGCAGATGTTTGTCCTTACCTTTGAAAACCGGATCCAGGCACTCAACCCCACAGCCGTTGCTGCAGCACTTGGTTGCTTTGGGGCACGTCCAATCCGAAGTACAGCCCTGGATGCAGGTGCCAGGCCCCTTTGGAGTAGGGCACGAGCCAGGCTTCTCTGGAACAGAACAGCCACATGTTCACCGGGCAAGGATGGGCGTTTGGGCCGAACCTGCTGTTCACACACACACACCCCTCTGCCCCTCTCCCCGATCCAATGTTCCTTCTACCTCGGTAGGGGGGACGGATATGCTGGCTTCAGGTGTGGAGTATCTAGTCTGAATCCAGCACTTGTCGAGCCAGGACAAGACGGGGCATATTCTTCACTCCCGTTGGGGATGTTGTGGGGTTTTTTTGTTTAAACAATTTGTTACCTGGTCTCTGGACTTCAGACCAGGATGACCTTGGCCATGAACCAAGGCAAGCTGTCAATCACACACACACACACACACCGGGGGGATGACTGCTGTTGTGGAACCCTTGGGTCCCTTTTTACTTTTTTGCTCACGCTCTCTAGAGGCAAAAGAGAAGAGGGATTGCATCTGTTGGCAGATGAGAAGCACCTTCCAGCTGTTGCTCTGTCGCCCAGACCAAAAGCTCACATACCCCCGTCACAAATTTTGTTCGTCTTTAAGATGCTACTAGGGTGGCCAGCAGTGCTCCCTCTAAGCTGAGTGAGTGTGAGCTAGCTCACAGTTTTTGAGCCTCCAGCTCACAGATTTCTGTCTCAGCTCAGGAGGGATGGGGCTCCAGAGCAAACTGATTCATGCAGCAGCCAAATCGCTCGCTCACAACTTTAATGCCAGTCGCTCACAAAGTAGAATTTTTGCCCACAAGACTCTACAGCCTGGAGGGAGCGTTGGTTGCCAGGTCCGTCAGACCAGCTTTCAGGGGATTGGGGGTGCACTTACTAGAAGCGGGGAGAGAAGAAGTCGGAAACAGATGCAACGTGGCTACGTCACCCAAAAGTGACATAGGCATGTTGGGGGTGATGCTCTGGTTAGCTTCCACCATAGAGCTTTGGCCAAAACACAGCATCAGCCCCCCCCCCATGTCACTGACATGCCTACAAGCAGTGTTCCCTCTAAGCTGCATTAGTGTGAGCTCGGTCACAGTTTTTTAGCCTCCGGCTCACACATTTTTGCCTTAGCTCAGGAAGGATGGCTCCAGAGCAAACTCAGGTATGCAGCAGCCAAATCATTCGCTCACAACTTTAATGCCAGCAGCTCACAAAGTAGAACACTTGCTCGCAAGACTCCACAGCTTAGAGGGAGCTTTGCCTACAACGTAGGCATGTTGTGTTTATTTCTGGCTTCCTGCCTGTTTTTTTTGTGTGTGCGGGGGTAATTCCCCTCTGCCGGCTAGCTGGCTGCTGGTGGAAAGGAGTACCAAAAACCGGGGGACCCCCGCCCGCCCACACTGGGGTGTGTGGCATCCCTATACTGGACTCTTGCTCTTTTCTACTGCTACAGAGAGAATAACACAGCGACCCATCTTGACCTATCTAGGTCAAGAGGAGTGATGCAGCTGATCTCTGGCTGACCCTAACCCTAACCCTAACCCTAACCCTTACTGGATGACCTTGGGCAAGCCATAGTTTTGATCAGAGCTGTCCTTGAAAAAGAGCCGTTTCTGTCAGAGCTCTCTCAGCCCCACCTCCCTCACAGGGTGTCTGTTGTGGGGAGGGGAAGGGAAAGGGGTTTGTAAGCTGCTCTGAGACTCTTTTGGGTTATGAAGGGCGGGGGATAAACCCAATCTCTTCTTCTCTTCTTCTTCTTCTTACCTCTTGGTGGAGAAGGTTTTTTCTGGCCAAATGCCCAGGTCAGCTCGGTCCAAAGAGCCAGGAGCCCCAGGAGGAGAATGAGCCTTCTTCTCATGGTGAGGCGGGAATGCAGGTCTGAGTGGCCAGCATTCAGCTTTGCTGGGATATAAACCTTCCTTGGGGAGGGGCGTCCTTAGGAGCCAGAGCCAAAACGTGACGGGGTGAAGAAGCAAGATGACGATTTGCACAAAGGAGCAGCTGCTCATGAAGCAATTTTCTGGGAAGGGTGAGCACAACAAACCCATTAGGGGCATAATGCTCGTGACGTGGCCCAGTAACTAAAGCCTGAGCCTTCCTGTTTGTTTTAAGCGCCAACCTGTCACTGGCCCAGGCCAAAACCCTGCATTCTCCCCTGGTTGGCAGATGTTTTGTCTCCACGTGAGAGCCAGTTTGGTGTGGTGGTTACGGGAGCGGACTCTAATCTGGGAGAGCCTGGTTTGATTCCCCACTCCTCCACTTGCAGCTGCTGGATGACCTTGGGCAAGCCACAGTTCCGACAAGAGCTGTCCTTGAAAAGAGCAGTTTCTGTCAGAGCTCTCTCAGCCCCACTGACCTCACAGGGTGTCTGTTGTGGGGAAGGGAAGGGAAAGGAGTTTGTAAGCCACTCTGAGACACCTTTGGGTAGCGAAGGGTGGGGGATAAATCCAATCTCCTCTTCTTCTTCTTCTTCTTCTTCTTCTTCTTCTTCTTCTTCTTCTTCTTCTTCTTCTTCTTCTTCTTCTTCTTCTTCTTCTTCTGGTTTGAAATTGCTAATTTCTTTTTTTTATCTAATTGTGAGAACAAGTAATACAATCTCTGATTTTCTCTCTCAAACAAAAGAACACAAATCACAAAACGTTTTGAAAAATCCTGTTAAAATTGTGATGTTGACATTTAAGTCTATTTAGTGTTCCCATTTCAGGCACATCAGAATCTCATTTTGCGTGCCTTTCCTTTAGCACACTTTGTCACCAATTCCTTCAGGTCAAGCGCTGATGCTTCAGCCTGTCCAATTGAAATAGTTGCCAGTGGAAGAAGAAGAGAAGAAGAGATTGGATTTATACCCCACCCTTCACTTGGAGTCTCAGAGCTGCTTACAAACTCCTCTCCCTTCCCCCTCCCCACAACAGACACCCCCTGTGAGGTGGGTGGGGCTGAGAGAGCTCTGACAGAAACGGCTCTTTTTCAAGGACAGCTCTGAGAGAACTTGTGACTGACCCCAAGGTCACATCAGCAGGTGCAAGTGGAGGAGGAGTGGGGAATCAAACCCCGTTCTCCCAGATTAGAGTCCGCACACTTAACCACTACACCAAACTGGCTCTACTCTACAGCTAAGAAGATGGGTCTTATGTATATGTATTATTTTGTATGATTATATGGGATTTTATTGGATATTTATTATATTATTTTTGTACCCTGTTTTAATTGATGTAATTGTTTGTTGATGAGAAGACGAAGAAGAAGAAGAAGAAGAAGAAGAAGAAGAAGAAGAAGAAGAAATTGGATTTATACCCCGCCCTTCACTTGGAGTCTCAGAGTGGCTGACAAACTCCTTCCCCTTCCCCTCCCCACAACAGACAGACACCCTGGCAGGTAGGTGGGGCTGAGAGAGCTCTTGACAGAAACTGCTCTTTTTCAAGGACAGCTCTGACAGAACTACGGCTTGCCCAAGGTCATCCAGCAGGTGCAAGTGGAGGAGGAGTGGGGAATCAAACCCCGTTCTCCCAGATTAGAGTCCGTGCACTTAACCGCTACACCAAACTTCACTTCCTGTGGGAAGCCCCAGTTACTCTGAAAGCTTGCCACCAACCAGGGGGTACATTATCCTCTTAACGCACTTATGTAACTGCCGTTAACATTGATTGGAATGACATGTACTTGCTGACAGAATATGTATTTTTGCTAAAATGGAAGCACCAGTCCATGGTGACTGGTTTTCTTATGACGTCTGCAATTGTGTCATTATTATATTTTTTTGTTTAAGCTTCGCTGACTGCCAGTCAGTGCTTTCTTTTTTAAAAAAATTAAGCACAATTTGATATTTAAAACTGCTTTTCTGTGCTGGCTTGAGAAACTTAGTTTTCATAGAATTGTGTTTCAAAGGGAAGAAGAGATCAAATTCATAGGAAGTCATGTTTACCTACCCCCCTCTCCCGGGGGGGGGGGAGAGAAGGTGACTTACCCACGCTGTGGCTCCATTTTCAGGCTTGCGAGGAGGCAGTGACAGCCGCTGGCGAGAGAGGCGGGCACAGAGAGTGGGGGTAGCAGGCCAGTGAAGGAGAGAGGCAGGCCAGCGTGGGAGGGGCAGAAGGTCAGCGGGTTGGCAGCCAGGAGACCAGTGAGGGAGGGGTTGGGCGGGGTGGCAGGCCAGCGTGGCACTTTCCTCCAGGGGGCGCTCTAGGCAACTGCCTAAGTTGCCTGTATGAACAGTCCGGCCCTGCATGTGGGGAGAGAAGAGGAAAGGGCCATCGTCTGTGCATATCCCAAACGGCAGCTGTGGATGATAAGCCCAAAATTAATGACTGACTGTTGGCTCTGTGTGTCAAAGCACCCACCCCTCTTTCACTCCATTCCCTCCCATTTTAGAAGGACCAGGCGCCCCGTCCGATCAGATCCTTACCCCCACGCCCCAAGTCCAGAGCCCATCCCTGGAGGTTACGCCCTCTTCTACCACAGTTCAGTAATAAGTGCACGATGGGTTGTCTTTGGTGTCGTGGTTAAGTGTGCGGACTCTAATCTGGGAGAACCCACTCCTCCACTTGCACCTGCTGATGTGACCTTGGGTCAGTCACAAGCTCTGGCACAGCTGTCCTTGAAAAAGAGCAGTTTCTGTCCAGAGCTCTCTCAGCCCCACCCACCTCACAGGGTGTCTGTTGTGGGGAAGGGGAGGGAAAGGAGTTTGTAAGCTGCTCTGAGACTCCGAGTGAAGGGCGGGGTATAAATCCAATATCATCTTCTTCTTTCCACCCACAACTTGAAAAGAGGCACTGGTCACGGCCACTCCTAATCAGGAGGTCACCCCCCCCTGCAATTCTCTGGGGTGGTATTTGGACACAGGGTCCATGGGTGCATTCATGGGGAAGTTCCCAGGATGCAGGATGTAGAGTATGTTAGAGACAAAGGGGTAGAGGAAACCCCTGGGTGGCACAGTTGCAGGGGTTTTTGATTCTGTCAAGTTTTTGGATTCTCTCAAGCCAACACACATTATTATAGTGTTGCACAAACTCCCCATTTCCTGTTCCATTCCCTTTTCTTTACTGCTGGCCTTAGCTTGACTAATTTTCATATTGTGGATCAGGACTGTGTACTGTGTACTGTGTACTGTGTACTGACTGTGAGCCGCCCTGAGCCTCACAGGTATAAATGTGATTAAGGGTATAAGTGTGATTAATAAATAAATAAAAATAAACCCAAAAGTGGACTGCAGCTCTTTCACAGGTGGGTTGTAAGCTCTGGAGGTGGGGATGTGTGTGTGTGTGTGTATCTCCACACACATATGGAATGGCTTGGAGATAACTTTGAAATGTGCCCTGCAAAGTACGATACATGTAGAAGTGGATCCCGCTTCTGAAACTTTGAGAAACTCTGATTTCATTTTGTTGTTGTTGTTGTTCAGTCGCACAGTCGAGTCCGACTCTTCGTGACCCCGTGACCCACATCACGCCAGGCCCTCCTGTCTTCCGTCGTACTCTGGAGTTTGCTTAATTTCATGTTTGTTGCCTCGATAACACTGTCTAACCATCTCAACCTTTGCCATCCCGCCCTTTTTTTTTATGTTCCCCGTAGGGGATTTTTTAATTTGCATTTTCTATAAACTACAACGAAAATTAGGGAGGGGATCTACATACTATGGGAGAAAGTAAAGAAAACCCACTAAAAACTCAAGAGATGGTGGTCATACAGACTGCTTAACATCCGTCCCCTTCTTCTTTGACCTTCAGTGTAATGACCATCAATGTAATTGATGAATACAAGACGTCAAGCTTTACGTAACCAGATTTCAACAGCTGTGAAGTTACTTCTGGTAATTTGTTATTCAGTTGCTTGCCAAGGCAAATAAAGTGTTGACTGGCTTTCTATGTTTTCACAGAGCTCTTTTTAAAAAGCAGCTTTAAAAAAGGCATGCCAGGGCCTTCACACAATCGTACCCCATCATGTCCAGCGTAGCAAGCCTAATAAACTGGACTTTGGCATATTTCCACTGCACATGGAAGGAAAAGGTGCCCTTCTACCCCAGTGCATGGCAAAAACTGCGAAAATGGCACAGATTCTCCTTCAGTTCATTGGCGTAAAGCAGAGGTCCCTATGGTGCCAGGGAACCCGTCGACACCTCCAACCCCGATTTATCAGTATAAAATACATCCGTCATAAACATAACTTAGTTAGCATATAAAACTGTATTATTTAGAATCTTTTTGTTTTAAAAAAATGAATGTTTATTGGTTTTCCAAAAGAAAATTACAAAGAAAAAAGAGATTATTATTTTGTGTTACATTCAAGTCAAGTCTCTCCTATATAGCTTATGAAAAATTATTCAACTAGTAAATTACTATTTTTTGCAACCATAAGTGAGAAACAATACATTCATAAATTCATTTGACAGCTATTTAAACATTTCACCTTTTGATAATACAGATTCAAAGTTCTTACTATTAAGTTTCCATATTTTTCCATCTAATCTAACCTTTAATAAAGACATTTCCTTTTTATTTTTCCTAGCTAAATAAATATAGAAGTCTATTTTTCTATTTAACTTATTATGTTATTTTAATGGAAATCTTTCTTTGTGGTTTGATTTCACCTACTAATCTATATTTTAATCCACATTTTACCCTAACACCTCTTTAAATTTAAATTCTAAAGTATCTAGGCCTTTCTATATAAATACTCTTTACTGTATTCTATATAAATACTCTTTACTTTTATTCTAGAGTATTAATTTGTTATAAATAAGATAGCCATTGAAAATCCTTCTTTAGAGTTTAGGTTCACCCAATAATCTATCTTTCGGAGTTTTACTCAAAATCCTTTAGAATCTTTATGGAACTTAAAAATCATTTTCCATAAGAAAAATAACAAGTATCCCATGTACTTTGTAAACAGTTGCAAATGGCTGCACCCTATCCTAACACAGCATGTGTATCTTTAATTTTTTTACATAAGGAACTAACAACACTCAAGAGTAAATATACATACAAATTAGCTCATACCTGCGTACATTTAATTATCTTAGTCCAAAACACATTACAATGAAAAACAACTACAAACTCTGTCGGAAACAAGGAAGAGACAAAAATGTCCAGTGTGCCTTTCCAGATCTGTGTGTATAGACCACGAGGTCCCGGATGGAGGCATTTGTTAGTAGCTTTCACGAAGAAGAAGAAGAAGAAGAAGAAGAAGAAGAAGAAGAAGAAGAAGAAGAAGAAGAAGAAGAAGAAGAAGAAGAAGAAGAAGAAGAAGAAACTGGATTCATACCCCGCCCTTCACTACCCCCAAGGGAGTCTCAGAGTGGCTTACAATCTCCTTTCTCTCCCCCTCCCCACAACAGACACCCTGTGAGGCGGGTGGGGCCGAGAGAACTCTGAGACTGCTCTTTTTCAAGGACAGCTCTGACAGAACTAAGGCTTGCCCAAGGTCACCCAGCCAGGTACAAGTGGAGTAGTGGGGGATCAAACCCAGTTCTCCCAGATTAGAGTCCGCACACTTAACCACCACACCAAACTGGCTCTCACCAAACTTTGGACGGCAGGTTAACCTTCTACTAAATAGACTAAGCTTACAAATTTCTAGTGGCTTTCCATTAGAAACAACTGATGTAGAGAAGCTTAACAGTTTTTTACTTGTGGAGAGAAGTGTCTTTTAGGACACAATGAGGGATGTATTACATCTGGGACCTCGTGGCCTATACACAAAGATCTGGAAAGACACATTGGACATTTTTGTCTCTCCCTTGTTTCCGACAGAGTTTGTAGTTGTTTTTCATTGTAATGTGTTTTGGACTAAGATAATTAAATGTACACAAGTATGAGTCGAACTTCACAACTGTATTTGTATGTATATTTACTATCTTTAAATTTCTGCCATCAGTGGAAAAATGAAGGTAAAAAACAGATTTTGTGGTGAACAAAACAAATTGTATTATTTGAAAAGAAACTCTCTTTAATGTTTTAATTACAGTAAAGCTTTTGACAAGGTTCCCCATAATGTTCTAATGGGTAAACTAGAGGACTGTGGACTGGACTGTAGGATAGTTAGGTGGGAAGGGAACTTGTTAGAGAAGCGCACTGGTCAGAGAGTAGTTGCCAATGGCATTTCATCTGAATGGAGGGAGGTGTCCAGAGGGGTGCCACAGGGCTCAGTTCTGGGCCCAGTACTTTTCAATATTTTTATAAGTGATCTGGATGAGGGTGTGGAAGAGCTACTCATTAAATTTGCAGATGACACCAAATTGGGGGGAGCAGCGAACACACCAGAAGATAGAGTTCAACGAGATCTGAGCACACTGGAAAAAGGGGCAGATGCACCAATTTAATATTGCACCAATTTTAAAAAAAGAAATAAATAAAATGCTGTTTATCATAGAATCATAGAACGTTAGAGTTAGAAGGGACCTTGCAGGTCATCTAGTCCAACCCCCTGCACCCTGCAGGAGCATAGCCGAAAGATAGCCCTACATAACTACATACCTACAACATACCCGAAAGATGGTTGTCCAGCCTCCGCTTGAAAACGTCCAGCGAATGAGCATCCACCACCTCCCGAGGAAGTCTGTTCCACGGCTCAACCACTCTGACAGTTAGGAAGTTTCACCTGATATTTAGCTGAGAATAGATCTGTGATCTGTAAGCAGTGAAGTGGCTAAATTTGCG
>NW_015171585.1:226566-228147 GCF_001447785.1 Gekko japonicus | reverse complement strand
GACTTGCGCTCTCTCCTCTCGAATCTTGCAGATGGTCTTTGGAATCAGAGGGATGGGAGGAAATGCATAGAGGAGGCCCTTGGGCCAAAGAGTGGTGAGGGCATCTGTCGCTTCTGCCCTGTGGTGTCGGTACCTCGAGAAGAAGCAGGGTAGTTGATGTTTCTCTGTTGACGCAAACAGATCCACTAGCGGCGTGCCGAAGTGCCTTGTTATGAGGATGAACACTCTCTTGTGGAGAACCCATTCTCCTTCCCTGATCGTCTGTCGACTGAGCCAATCCGCCTGGATATTGGTCACCCCCCGGATGTGCTCGGCCCGTAGGGATGTCACATTCTTCTCTGCCCAAGACAGAACTTTCAACGCCTCCCGATGAAGACTGGAGGACCTCGAGCCCCCCTGGTTGTTTAAGTAGGCTTTGGCCGACAAGTTGTCTGTCCTGATCAGGACGTGCTGCCCCTGAAGAACTCGTTGAAAATGATTTAAGGCAAGACAAATGGCTCTCAGCTCTAAAAGGTTGATGGGCAGCTGTTGCTCGTCTGTGGACCATACGCCCTGGACTGGCTCCGTGTCCAGAACAGCTCCCCATCCCGACAGGCTTGCATCTGTGAAAATTTCCTTGGGAGGTGGTTGGTAGTACAACTTGCCCTGTCTCAGATTCCTCAAACACGTCCACCATAGTAGGCTGGACTTGACCTGCATTGGTAACCGAAGATTCATGTTCCTGCGTTGCATTATGAACATCTGGTAAGGTCGTAGGAATCTCAGAAGTATTCTGGAGTGTAGACGGGCCCATTGAATTAGATCTATGCAGGACACCATGAGGCCCATCAATTTGGCTAATAACATCAGGTTGACTGTGGAGCTTTGTAATACTGAGGTCGCCAAGTCCCGTATCTTGACGGCTTTCTCCCGAGGGAGAATAAGGGCTCCGAGAGTTGTGTCGACTATGGCCCCCAGGTGTTCGATGCGACGGGTTGGTTGTAGACAACTCTTTGGGAAGTTGATAACAAAGCCATGTTCCTGTAGACACATAATCGTTTGGTTGGTGTTGTGAATGGCATCTTCCAGGGTCTTCCCCCTTACCAACAGATCGTCCAAATATTGAAAGATGTGGATCCCTTTTTCTCGGAGGAGAACCACCGGGTTGATAAGAAGTTTGGTAAATACCCTCGGAGCCGTGGCTAGCCCGAAGGGGAGTGCCCTGTACTGGAAGTGTCTGCCACCTATACAAAAGCGAAGGTATTTCTGATGATTCCGGTGGATCGGAACATGATGATATGCTTCTTTGAGGTCTATGGACGTCAGAAAATCTTCCGGTAGGATGGTCTCCGTAATGGATTTGAGAGTTTCCATTCTGAAGTGGCGAAGTTTGACAAATTTGTTGAGAAACTTTAAGTCCAGGATTGCCCTCCATTCGCCATTTTTCTTGGGCACTAGAAAAAGGATTGAATAAACACCCTGGCCTATCTCCAGAGGTAGTTTGACAAATTTGTTGAGGAACTTTAAGTCTAGGATTGCCCTCCATTCGCCATTTTTCTTGGGCACTAGAAAAAGGATTGAATAAACACCCTGGCCTATCTC
>NW_015171585.1:189638-223941 GCF_001447785.1 Gekko japonicus | reverse complement strand
TTCTAGCATTTGTATAGAAACAGCTATAATTTCCCATACAAGTTAAGCTTGCAACTTTTCTCTTGCTATCTCGAGACCTTGTCAGGCAGTCCATGTCACTAGCCATGGTCTCAGTGGACAATTTCAATCCACCTCCCTGTAGAAAAGCAACAGGTACCCCCTCATCTCTCTGAGATGAGCCAACCCGAACCAGAGATTTTTCATCTTCTGTTGACTTTCCCCCAATATTCAGTTTAAAAACTGCTCTGCCACCTTTTTGATTTTAAGCGCCAGCAGCCTGGTTCCTTCTCAGGACAAGTGGAGACCATCTCGTCTGTACAGCTCCCTCTTGTTCCAAAAAGCATCCCAGTGCCTAAGAAACTTGAAACCTTCCCCCCACACCATCATCTCATCCACGCTTTGAGACTCCTGATCTGTGCCTGTCTCTCCAGCCCTGAGCGTGGAACAGGTAGCACTTCTGAGAAGGCTACCTTGGAGGTCCTGGACCTAAGTTTCCTGCCCAGCAGCCTAAATTTCTCCTCCAGGACCTCACGACTGCATTTCCCCACATCATTGGTGCCGACATGCACCACAACCACTGGCTCTGCCCTGCATGTGGAACAGGTAGCACTTCTGAGAAGGCTACCTTGGAGGTCCTGGACCTAAGTTTCCTGCCCAGCAGCCTAAATTTCTCCTCCAGGACCTCACGACTGCATTTCCCCACATCATTGGTGCCGACATGCACCACAACCACTGGCTCCTCCCCAGCACTATCTACCAGCCTATCTAAAACATGCGTAATGTCCGTTACCTTCGCACCAGGCAGGCAAGTCACCATACGGTCAGTACATGGGTTCACCACCCAGCTGTCTACCTGCCTAAGGATCGAATCACCAACTACCAAGAGCCCTCCTCCCACCCTGCCCAGGGATATTTCCTTGGTGTGAAAGGATACCCGCTCACCAGCTGAAGACAAGGTCCCTTCTGAGGGCACATTCCCCTTATCTTCAGCCCAGTGCCCTGTTTCCCCTTGACCCTCATGCTCCCTGATAGCAGCGGGGCTGCCAGATTTAGAGTGGGACATACCTAACAAGTCCCCGAGAGTCTTTTCTGTGCACCTAACTGACTGTCTCTGCTTCTCCAGGTCAGCCACCTTGACCTCAAGGGAGCAAACACGTTCCCTGAGAACCAGGAACTCCTTGTACCGAGCACACACCCTAGACTTCTGTCCAGTGGGCAGATAGTCATACATGTGACACTCCGTGCAAAACACTGGATAGCCCCCAACCCCCTGCTGGCATTCTTGCTTCATAATTCTTTTAAAATAAGTAAATATAATCCCCCTTTTAAAACCCTTTGTATTTATGTGGTTTTCCCTGTCGAAGTCAACTTACCTTACGGGGAAGACAAGGAGCCTAGGGCCTTGGCTTTCTGGCTCTTCTTGGGCTTCTTACAGAGCCCGTAGTCTAAGAGTCCCTAGGCTAAGAGCCACAGGCAAAGAACCCTTTAGCTTGCCCTTCGGCTCATGCCAGAGGCTCGTGCCTCTTCCAAGGTGCTTTCTTAAATACTGAATTACAGTCAATCACAGTCAAATAATGCCCATTTGGGGGGGCATGGCAACACCAAGGAACATGGCAGTCACTTAAACTACGAGCTCCGTCTCTCTCTTCAATAATAATGCCTCACAGAACCGAACTGATCACCTTGACTGCCAAGGAATGGCTAAGAATGACTGCCCGAAATAGACATCTAATAAAATATTGCCAAAATCCACTCAGAACGTTTTTATTCCTAGAAATACTAGAGAGGAGCGGAACAAATTGGGCCCGGAGACATTTAAAATGGCCGCCACTCAGTCTCCTGCTACAGCCTCGGTTGTCTCCACAGACAAGGCAGACCTTCCACTTTTGTTAGCATAAATGGAAAAGAGACTCACTGCTAATATTAATGAAAACACGATGTTATCCCTTCAGCCACTTATACATCAATTAAATAACATTCAGACTGCTTTAGAGAAAACAACAGGGATGGCTGAAACAACACTGAATATGAGCATGATTTTAAAATCGGATGTAAGGGAACTACAATCTTTAGAAATAAATTCCAGAGAATGCATTTTAGCTTTGGAGGCACAAGTCAGACAGCTGAACGTGAAATTTAGGGGGCTGCCAGAGGGAGAGGAAGAAAATGCAGACATGATATGCTTCATGGCAACATTGCTGGCTTTCGTTTTTAAACTGGAGGATGGGGTGGCTCCCGCCATTTTAAAAGCGTACAGACTGGGTCCGGCAACAAACCTGAAACGTCGGAGCCTCAGAGACATTCTAGTCCAATTTGCAGATGGCTGAATGAAACAACGAATTCTAAAAGAAGCCTCTGAAAAAGGCTCCCTCTTATATAAGGACTGCTGCATTCAAGTCTACCCCTACGTACCTCAGGAGGCTTTAAAAATTCAAAATACCTGAAAGCCACAACTTCCCGCCTTCAACAGGAGAACATCAGATATCATTGGCTGGCAACAGGAGGACTACGAGTTTCATACAAAGGATCCACACTACAGGCAAATGACGAAGACACAGGGCTGGAACTCCTAGAAGTGCTACGAATTTCAGAGCCAATGAACACTAGTGGACGCTCCGGTAAAAGGCGCCATGAATTGCTAGGGTCTCCTGAGAGAAGCAGCAAGGTGCCATCCTGAGATTCCTTTTCGTTCCAAACAACATCAGGCACTTAACCGATCTTTTAAAGAACTTCATCAGACATAGAACACCGTAAAACGAAGCATGGAGTGACGTGTTTAGTCAGTTATTGCTCTATTAGCTATATTGGCATTTAAGGTTCTGTTTATTCAAATATACTGTTACTTGAGGCGAGGGGGAGGATCGTAGTATTGCTCACGGGTAAAGAGACCGATTTAGAGACCTCGCCCTTTAAGGAGCGGAGCGGTCGTTCTAAAGTTTGCCCAAACTCAGATAACAGGAGCCTCTGGTTTAAGAAAATATTGTAGTGCTACGCCCTATTCGTGGCACATTTGCCAGAAGGCTCCTTATACGGTTTAACCAGTTACACGTTACATACGTAGACAGTTATCTAGTGCTATTCTTTATATACAATACTACAGTTCCTTCATAATCTGATATGTAAACAACTGTCCGGGATAGATCACACGATGCAACCTGGAAACAAAGAAAACAGCAATCCCCAACCAAACTGGCAAAGCTATTGGATTCCTTCAACCTTACAGACATCTGGAGGGTGAAGCACCCACAAGAACGAGATTACTCCTACTTCTCTGCCAGACACAATGTGTTCACGCGGATTGATTATATTTTGATTTCTTCTTCGTTGACACCATTTTTGCAATCGGCTACCATTGGCCCTAGACATCTATCGGACCATGCTTGGATAGACTGCCATCTCAACACTCTAATGGAGGAAAAAAATGACAGACAATGGTCCCTGGACACTTCCATTTTATTGCGTGCTTCAATCACAGAAACACTGAAAAAAGAAATTGTAAACTTCTTAGAAATTCATAAAGACACTGAAACGAAGCCTGCAATTCAGTGGGATGCATTGAAAGCCGTCCTGCGGGGAGCCATGATTTTGGCAACCACTCACCTGAAACGAGAAACAAAAAAGCTGAGAATGGACACATTGAGCCGGATCACCATCCTGGAACAAGAACATAATAGGACGGGAAATAATTCGACGTATCTTAAACTACAAGCAGAATGAAAAGTTCTTGACTCATTAGAAATACTCAGCCCAACGGAACCTGTTGATTCTAAAACAAAATTTCTGGCACAAATCGGCAAAAAATATGAAATTGCTTGCATGGAGGGTGAAAGACAAGAATAAGAAAGCGATCATAGCCTCTCTAAAATCTCCAAATGGAGAAACTCACACCACCTCAAGAAACATTGCGGACACCTTCGCTAAATTTTACGAACAGTTATACCAGTCATCCTTTCTGAGTCCGAATTCAATCAACACCTATTTAGACTCGCTTACCCCTCTGAAATCTCTATCTGCAACCCACAAGTTGGCATTAGACAGCCCAATAACGCATAAGGAAGTAGAAGATGCGATCAAACAAACAAAACTCAACAAAGCTCCAGGAATTGATGGCCTTCTGGCCGAATTTTATAAAACTTTCTGCTCAACTCTAACGGACCCCTTATTAGCACTATTCAACTCGGCCCTACAAGATGGAGTCCTACCAGCATCCTGGTCAGAATCTTCAATCTGTGTGGCTGGCTGAGGACGGCGGCAGCAATGGCGACAACGATGACGGCGGCGGAGAACCTGGCGTGGACGGCAGTGGCAGCGTGGCGGCAGCGAGCGGGCGCGAGCGGGAGGTGCACGGCAGAGCGATCCCTGGTGGCGAAGGAGGAGTGCACCGACGGCTGCTGAGAACGACGAGGGGACGTGCGCTGGCGCCGAGCACCAGCCCAGCGGAGCCGGAAAGGACATAGCTGGGCCAGAAGCAGGCGAAGCCGCGCATCTGGGAAGAGCGCACCACCACCGAAGGACAGAGACAAGACACTTCCGCCAAGTCCCGAGTCCCATCTGACCAAGTCGAACTGCCCCGACAGAGAGAACATCATGACATGCCACCACAGAGGGGGTGCTGGTAGGATGTCCCTCCCCTATATACATTGTGCCCGTAGTTAGGAACAGAAACGGTGATTAGCACCAAGAAAAACTTGTAAGCCGCTCAGAGACCCCAACTATGGGATTAGAGCGGGGTATTAAATTGAAAGCATAAATAAATAAATAAATAAATAATAGTCATTCCCAAGAAGAACAAAGACCTGAGAGATCCAGCGTCATACCGCCCCATCGCCCTAATGAATAACGATGCCAAATTATTCTCGACGATCCTGGCGAACCGTCTTAAGAAGGTGGCACCTGATCTCATCAACTTTGATCAAACGGGATTTATACCGAACAGACAGATAATAGATAATATAACAAGATCTTTAAACGTGATTTTACAGGGAAAGCGCTCTAAGAAAGAATCTTTGATTCTGGCCTTAGATTTTGAGAAGGCATTTGATTCAATAGAAATTCCGTATCTATTACACTGCTAGAGCATATGGGGTTTGGCCCAAACTTCCTATCGGCACTACAGGCAATATACCGCAAGCCTAAATCCAGGGTGAGAATAAATAACCTAAATTCAGCTTTCTTCTATCCCTCTAGGGGAATGAGGCAAGGGTGCCCACTCTCGCCACTAATATTTGCACTTGCAATTGAGCCCTTGGCAGAGGATCTACGCAACAATAAATCCTTTACTGGGGTCACCATAGATGGCAAGGAACATAACTTAACAATGTACGCAGATGACATGGCTCTATATGTTTCAAACCTGACCACATCCCTGCTGGTCATAGCCGATATCATCTTGAAGTTTGGTAAGGTTTCGGGCTTGTGGCTGATCACAAACAAATCGGAAATTTACCCCATCATGATCTCTAAAAAGTCCAGATTGATTTTAAAAGAAAAATTTCAATACGAATGGATAACCTCTGAGTGGAGACATTTAGGTGCTCAAATACCCACAAACCTGGATAAACTTCTGGAATGCAATTTTCACAGGACACATAAAGACATCCAAGGAAAAATACGGGATTGGAATGAACATCAGCTCTCCTTAGCAGACAGGCTGCAACTTATACAAAGCCTTATATTTCCATGCTTCTTGTTTCTCTTTAGAGCAATACCCATATTCATAAGGGACAAGGAATTCACCAAATAGCAATGTACATTGACAAACTTCCTGTGGAACTTGAAAAAATCCAGAGTGGACCATAGACATCTCACTAAACCATGTACCATGGGAGGTTTAGGAATACCATCACTCCGCCAATACCAACATGCGGCAATGTTGACAAACATAATAACAATGCTCCAGAAAGATTTAACTCCAAGCTGGTGCCATATTGAACAATCTTTTATATGTCCCTTTTCTATTCAAAACGCTATTTGGATGCCCAATGCCAGCCGACCTAAGAACATAACAAACAATATTTTCTTATACTCCACTTTACGAATATGGGATATACACAGGAAAGTGTTAGCACTGAGTGTGTCTCCTATGTCCAACTACACTAATCAACCTTGGTTTACTCCTGGCCGAGAACCAGAAGCTTTTCTGATGTGGACAAACGTGGGACTTTGCAGATTACAGGATCTTGCCCCAAAAGGTCAGCTACACCCCAAATCTCATTTTGAAAAAAATATTAAAAACAAAAATATCCTGGCTGAAGATATACCAAATCCAAAGCCTGATCAATTGGGCAGCTGATCAAGGAACATTTTCAAGAACCAACATTCAAGAAGACAACATTCGAGCGCATTCTTGACAAATCTGCTGTTCAAACAAAAGGTATTCTTTCACGGATCTACAAATCTTTGTTGGAAGAGGAAAAAGACAAATTAACACCTAATAAGAAAGCCTGGCACAAAGATCTTCACAAAGAACTATCCACCCAACAATGGACTGAAATCTGGAGCTCACATGCATGCAAATCTTTTCCATAAGGCTACAGTTTTTCAAACTCCAAACACGGTGGTACCTCTCCCCTGTAAGACTGCGACATACGCACCCCAACTATAACCATCTCTGTTGGAAAGGGTGTGGAAATGTAAGTGATTTTTTTCACTGTTGGTGGGAATGCCTAGCAATAAAATCGTTCTGGAAACAGGTGATAGCAATCACATCCCAAAAGCTTCCTCTAGATCCGGCAGTAATCTCTCTTACTCCACTCACTTCACTCACTTCCACTCTACTTGCCTCTGCAAGACTAATGGTGGTGACTGTTTGGAAATCCCCAGACCAACCAGATATTACAACATGGAGAAACAAATGCTGGGATCACTTCGTAATGGACAGGATTGCTGAAACATATAATGACAGAAAACACGTGGCCTCAAAAAAAAATTAGGTTTTTGTCAAAACATGGTTCTCCTTCCTTCAATACATGGTAGAACATGATATAATCCCCCCAAATCCTCATTATATGGAATGGCTTCGGTTTTAGACCTTCAACAATCTTCGTCAGACTTGATATTGTAAGGAGTGGCAATAACTACTGAGTAAAGGTTCTGTTTGGCATGTTATTTTCTTTATTGATATATACTGTTTTCCTGAGTAGTATTCTGATGATCCTTCTACTGTTGACACATTTGCAATTACTTACACTGTTTATTCTGTTACACAAAGAAAAGAAAAAAGTTTCAATAAAATATACTTTAAAAAAATAATGCCCCTTCCTCTCCCTCTCTCAAGCAGGCAGGACTCTGCAACAACTCTAATCACTTTCACACACTCCCAAACACAGTCCTCCCACACAATATCCTCAGCTGAAAGTAAGTAAAAAAACACTCACCCCTCTAGCAGCTCTGTCTCCTGCTCCGAACTCAGCTGGGCATACGCACCATGCACGAGCCTGAACTATGGACAAGAACTGGAGTTGGTCCATGCTTCATATCCCACATTTATCCCATTTAACACATTTGATTTGCAGTGCAATAGTCCCGACAATTATAAAAAGATTAATATTCATATATGTTGAGCATAAATTTTTCCACCTCACATTGTGAATGTTTATTGTGAACACTGTTGGGGAAAAGTTAATCTTGCCTGTCTCAAACCTAGGATTTCTACTTCCCCCATGAAGATTATTTTGGTGATTATTTTCCAAAATAATACGAAGATTATTTTCTTTCTTTTGGTGAGTATTTTCCAAAACTATTCATTCAGAATGCAAAACTAAGATTCAAAGTACATGTACTGGAATTCCACAAACAGAACTTCCAAGTGCAGCACTGGGGAATCAGGGGTTAAACTAGTTCTAGTCCTGTTTCCATGATCAAGAAATGTCCCACATTATTGTAATGCCATATTGTAATGCCCCTGTATAGATCTATGGTGCAGCCTCATTTGGAATACTGTGTACAGTCCTGGTCACCATATCTCAAAAAGGACATTTCAGAGCTGAAAAAAGTACAGAGGAGGGCAGCTAAAATGATTAGGGGGTTGGAGCACCTTCCCTATGAGAAAAGGCTGAGGAGTCTGGGACTTTTCAGTTTAGAAAAGAGACAGCTAAGGGGGGACATGATAGAGGTTTATAAAATTATGCATGGGATGGAAAGAGTTGACAAAGAGACATTTTTCTCCCTTTCTCAACATACTAGCACTCGAGGTCATTCAATGAAACTGATGGGCAGTAGGTTCAGGACAGACAAAAGGAAATGCTTTACACAGAGAGTAATTAAAATGTGGAATTCGCTGCCAGAGAATGTAGTGATGGCCACAGGAATAAAAAGCTTTAAAAGGGGATTAGATGGATTAATGGAGGATAAGTCTATAAATGGCTACTACCCATGGTGACTGAGGGCAACCTCCACATTCAGAGGCACTAATCCTCTGAATCCCAGAGCCAGGAGACATCAGGGGAAGGGCCTTGGCTTCTATGCCTTGTTATTGGCTGTCCAGAGGAACTGGTTGGCCACTGTGAGAAACAGGATGCTGGACTAGATGGACCATTGGTCTGATCCAGCAGGGCTCTTATGTTCTTATTAGGAGAAAAGATAGTACAATATAGACACTAGGGTTAAAAGCAGATGGAGACAGTTTCAAGAAGGCAAAAACCAGAGGGAAGTCATCTCCCCTTCCCCGGTGACATGGCCATAATCCATGTAGCCCCATTTTTTTCTTAAGAGCAAAAAACGTGTTGGGAGTTTTAATCAATGTTAGATGCTATGTGTCCCTAAGGGCCAGCCTACATAGGACTGCTGTGGCAGAACCACAGCTTTAACCAGAGGTGTCTGTTCACATGTAATGTGGTTGGGGTGTAATTTGAAGGGCAAGAGAGGCATACAGGCAGGGCATGCTGAACCCTCCCCTTGTCTCCCACTCACCCCTTCTCAGGATTTTCCTCCCACCTTGGCTCACTTCCAGCACCAAAGGCTGGCTGGGGAAAAAGTGCCTAGAAGGATGGACTCTTATGTGTGCAAAGGGAGGATCACAAGCAGGTAAAGCATTTGGCACCCCTACCGATTTGCCTCTTTTGCTTGATAGCATCATACTCTCCCCCCCCCATTTTACACTAGGCAGATAGACATATGTTAGTTAGCTACTATCACATGTAGTTTGAACCTAAATTATTATATGAGGAGAAACATTATTTTGAAAGTAGGGAAGGAGTCAATCTGTGTGGGGACGGCGAACCTCTGGAGGCATGCCCGGAGTTCTATATTCCCACAGGGAGAGTGGGCAGTAGTGCACAAGGTCTGCTGAGTCCACTGAGAGAAGAAACTTGGCTAGAGTCGGGTAAAGATAAGATGGTGAGCTGTAGGCAGAGAACATCCTGTTAAGAACATCCAGTTATCCTAGTTCGGAGTCTGTTTGTAGCTTTTCAATATACAGGGCAGGGGGAGGGAAAAGGAGAGAGGGGAACCCCCCCCCCCCGCTGTTGAGCCAGTCTGGGTGAGACAGCTTCTGCAGATCTGTGTCGTGTCGTTCTTGAACCCTCAAGCCTTCAAATCTGCTTCACTTTACTAGCACACACAGGAAAGGCAGATCACCATCTAAAAATCTAAGGCCAAGCTATACCATGTTCCCTATATTTCCTCACCACCGCCTTGGGGGGGTTTATTTGCTTCATTGAGGGTTGCATGTGTACTGATGGGGCCATTTTGGATCAGGAAAATGGCGTAGGGGAAGGTTGAAGCCCCTTCTCCCTCATGCTGTGGTCCTGATCTGAAAACAAGTACTCCCACATTTGTTGGTGTCAAAATCAGGTTGGGAGAATCCCAACACTCCACATTACAAATTGTAAAGTGTAGTTTGAGCTTCAAAAACCAGAAATAACTCCCCGTTTGGAGGGAAAGAAAAAGAGCTCAAGGTGGGTGTTTTTGGATAAAGTCCAGGCAGGGAGAGAGGGTTCACCTTCCCTTTCCTGCCTGTTCAGTGTGCTTAGAAATGACCCCCTTTTTTGTATGAACCTTGAGCTAAAATGGGTCCCGCTGCTGCACTTCTAAAATACATCACCATTCATATCATTATCCAAAAGCATGGCCAAATGAAAATACAGAAGACATGGACAGAATTATAAAATGTAATGCTTTAATATTTTAATAGTAAAAAGCTTTCAAAGCAATCATATGTAAAACTGATACAAAAGTGTCTCCTCTGTCCAAAGCTCCTTCGTAATAACTCATTTAAAAAGCACAAAATCTTAAGCAGCCAGAGCTTAACAGTACAGGATATACACTTGATCACACTCATTCATACTTTGTATTCCCCCCCCCTACACTTAGGTTGATCTTCTCAGTATAAAATACAGGTATTAAAAGCAACCATTTTACAAAACTATATTTGGTCAAGATGTTACAGCACTTTGGTATTATCAAGTTAGTTCCACCTGAATTTCTCAGGATACTCAAGTCTTTATTTCAAGAGCTGTGTTCAATCTAGGATTTTGATGTTACATTTAATTAATATGTTGGGATTGGAGGCACCAGGACAGAGTCCCCTATGATCTCTGTGACAGTATGGTGGCCCAAAAGCAAGAGCCTTGTCAGACCTGGGTGTATGTGTACCTTTACAAGTAAGCAGAATACAAGAGATAACATCCTTATCACTTTCTTTCTACTTCCTACCTTGTTCACAAATGCACTCTACTTTCTACATGGGATTTTGCATATCTAATAAGCGCTTAGGGTTCTTTAGCTTGGAGAAACGACGACTGAGGGGTGACATGATTGAGGTTTATAAGATTATGCATGGGAAAGAGCAGGTCTCACAATACAAGAACTTGTGGGCACTCCATGAAATTGCTGAGCAGTCGGGTTAGAACGGATAAAAAGAAGTACTTGTTCACCCAAAGAGTGATTAACACTTGGAATTCACTGCCACAGGAAGTGGTGGCGGCTACAAGCATGGACGGCTTCAAAAGGGAATTAGATAAGCATATGGAGCAGAGGTCCATCAGTGGCTATTAGCCACAAGGTATAGATAGGGGCTCTGGGGCAAGTGATGCTCTGTCTTCTTGGTGCTTGGGGGGGGTCAACAGTGGGAGGGCTTCTAATGTCCTGGCCCCACTGGTGGACCTCCTGATGGCACCTGGTATTTCTGGCCACTGTGTGATACAGAGTGTTGGACTGGATGGGCCTTTGGCCTGATCCAACATTGGCATCTCTTATGTTCTTATGTTCTTAAGAGGGATATTTCCTGATACTGGCAAATCTAACTTCATCAGGTAGTAAGTGATCACCTGCAGATACATAAATAACTAGTGCCAAACTGCAATTATGCCTTGGAGACTGTCAAAAGGGAAGGCTGGTAATAGGTGCTCTATATGTACAGGAAGATGTTTCTGTCAACATTCAAGGAAAGCAGATAATTTTCAATCCTTTGGATCCCAAAGGGGATAATGACTTGAATCCTACAATTTGTTTCTATAGTAAGATCTCAGCTTCATCCCCTGGCACCTCCAGTTAAAGGATCTCCCCTCACATGGCAGATCTTGTTGATGATCCCCCATCCCCTAGGAACAGAATTTCAGTAAGTTCAATGCATTTAAGCAGTGGGACAGTCCACTGTGCAAGTTCTGCATGTGGACCTTATAGGATCCAAGCCATCTAACTGTTCTTAAAATCTAGCTCATAATGTACCTACTTTTCATGGCTTGATTTAATACATCTGTATATTAGATTGGCTAAATGCCAGATTATACAAAGACACTCAGATTAAAAGAAAAAATAAACCCTTGGGTCATAACCACTTTCTTTTATTTATTTTTAACACCTTGCTTTTTTTACCTCAGTGATAAAACCTAGAACTCTTTCTCATCAGGTTTTTTGAAAGCCTGTTTTTATTATTTGGCTTAAGTTTATCAGACATCTAAAGAGTGCAAATGCGAAAACATATTCATATATCCTCTTAAAAAACCTGTTTAATTTGTTCTGCTGATTCAGTACCACAAGTACTTCCATCCATCCTTTGATATGTGACTGAAGTAGATGGCAACTGAACAGCAGCAGCATCTACTGGATTGCACAACTGTCAGCAACAAAAGAAAGAGGCTATTCTCTCTTTCACATTTACCAAAATCTCATGTTTCTTTCCTCTACCACTTTATAGTTAATTAAGAAAATAAGGTATCAGGCAAAAAGTCTACATTATGCAAGAATGCCCCTTCATAAAAATACTACAATATTAAAGCTTTATATAGAAAAGTAATTAAACATATGTCTCTCCTCTGTTTAGAAAAATGGTCAAATCCTATTATATTTGATACCCCCTGTTCATAGTGTTTTATTCTTGCTTACATTGCAGTATTCAGCCAAAGGTCATTTCAGGCTACACAGTGAGTTTTTCCAGAACTTTGAAAAATATCACATATGTTAAAAGATGCATTAATGCAGCTTTGGAGTTGGCCATATGGCCAGGGAAGTAACATTACTTTCATGGTCGGCAGCCTGCCAGACCCTCCAACCAAAGTTACACTATCGGTCCAATCCCAAGAATACTTTCCTGGGAGTAAATTCGACTGAACAGAACTAAACAGGATTCTGTGTAGAACTGCTTAGGACTGCCCTCTGTCTGTACATAGCCCAATCAAGAAATTCCACTGTGTACTTAAGGGCTGTATTATCTTGAGGCATTATTTGGCTTTTGGGAAACCTATAATCACGTGGGAAAAGATATCTACAGAAAAAATGAAGTAGGTAAAACATGTCATGACACTTCAGTGCCTTTGAAGCAGGCTACTCATCCCCCAAGACTCTCTCTCTCTCTACACACACAAACAAACACAAGGCACTTAACTGCCTATGAACATGCCTTTCACTGTGTTAGACAAAGTCAGAGTCCATCTAAGGCAATGCTGTCTACTTCAACTGGCAAAAGCATTTTTAGGGTCTCAGGTTGAGCAGGGTCTTTTCCAACAACTCCAACCTGAAATTATTTAACTGAATGTTCCAGGGATTGAACATGGGCTTTTAGCCATGCGAAGCAGGTGCTCTATGACTGATGGCTCTCCCATCTATCTCTCCCTATAATAATTGAGTTTTCGTCCTGCAATGTTCGATGCACGCCAGCAGTGTTTGGCCGCAAGAACTGCCAGTCAGAAGACGCTGGCTGGGTTGGCTGGCTGCTTTGCGGAGTCCCGCCCATGTCAGCCCTGGCCAGCGTCTTTGGCTCACTCTGCTCTGGTCCTCGGACAGGACAGGACCGTCTGCAAGGAGCCGGGGAGCACTCCGGAGGCCACGGGGAGACATTTAAATGTCTCCCTGGGGCTTTCTCAGGCTGGGCCCAGCACTGCAGAGTCGCCATTTCCCTCACCCCGTTTTTGCCGATCCTCCCCTGCCTCCAACACTGATGTCCGTCCCCGGGGCCTGGCTGGCCCTGCGAACACCGCCGCCATGTCTGCTGCCATGGCCCCAGCCAGCACCTGCACTGGGCCCGCTGTTGACTCTGTTGCTGCCAAGCCATGCGTCCGCATCACTAGCTGCAGCCATAGCCTCCAGCAGTCCCGCAGGTACATCACCTGCGGCTGCCCCTGGCCTTACTAGGCCTTGGGGCAGCCTGGCCTGCTTCACCATGAGGGGGGAGGGCAGCAACGGGCCCCACCGTGCCGCTTCTCCCGCCCGCCCAGCTTCACAGGCTTTTGGGGGAGCAGGCGAGGGGCAGCGGCAGCACTGAGCCAGCTGCCACGGGCCCGTTTTCACCACTCCACCCCCCTCACAGGCTTTCTGGGGAAGCAGGCGAGGGGCGGTGGTGGTGGCACTGAGCCGGCTGCCGCGGGCCCATTTTCGCTGCTCCACCCCCCCACCTTTACAGGCTTTCGGGGAAGCAGGCGAGGGGCGGCAGCAGTGGCACTGAGCCAGCTGCCACAGCCCATTTTCGCAGCTCCACCCCCCACTTCACAAGCTTTTTTGGGGGAGCAGTCAGCACTGAGCTGCCTGCCGCGGGCACGTTTTCACCACTACCCCCTTCTTCACTCTCTCTTCCTTTCTCCCTATCTCCCTTCATTCTTTCCCTCTCACACTCTTTCTCCCTTCCTCCCCATCACTTTGACTTCCTTTCCCCCCTTCCTCCTCCCTCCCTCCATCTCTGCCTGTCTGTCTTTCTGCCTGTCTCTGTCTCCCCCCCTCACCCTCCTTCCTTCCTTCCTCTCTCTCCCAACCCATCCATCCATCCATCCATCCATCCATCCATCCATCCATCCAGATGCCTTTAAATACAATCCCCCCCAACACCAGACAGGCCGGTGTCTGTCAGGTGTAGGGGCAGGGCCAGGGTATGAGTGTTTATGGGCAGATAGTAAAGGACATTTCTAGGACCCATTTTGATGCATGCCTCCCTTATGAACCTGAAGAAACGTCCACATCACCACTCTCTCACACCAACTCCCCCTCACACCTCTCACCTCTTACTGCCCCCAAGAAAGCTCCTGGCAAACGTCAAGCCAGATACACCAACGCTACAAGGAGGAGGCAACTTAGGAATGCAGCAAAGACATTTGCACAGAGCACTCCTGCAGTGCACTGAGCTGCACAGGCCAAGTACCAGCAAGATCACCCTGAGGTGCTCAGAACAACACAGTCTCCATATGAGCAAAACAATCCAGGAACACAAGTAGAGAAGCCATCACTCTCTACTTAACAGGAGTTGACTTAAGAGACGACTGCTTCTTAAATGAACAGTTCTATGTGGCCTGCTCCAGAGTGAGCTCATCAAGCAGCCTGGTCATCCTAGCCCCTGAGGGCAGAACCACCAATGTGGTCTAGAGAGAGGTCCTTCGGTAGAGAAAAAAAAGTACGTATGTCTCACTTCATTTCTTACACTACAATCTTCTCCATTACAATTCCTACAACAAATGTCACATTTCAAACTTCACATCATCAGTATTATAACTGGATTTATGGAACTTAAATAACATAGCGAAGCACAGGTAGCAGGCTAGTAATTTATATGCATTTCAGAATCTAGTATTTCATGGGGCAGAATTTGGTTTACATTAGTTTCACTTACACATACATAAAATGAATATATTCCTGACTTCTGGTTTTAAACTATCAACCATCTTATTTTTAAAGGAGATCTTATTTCATGTTTCCCTTGTTGCCTAGATCTTAAGCTGACAAGCTTCCCCATTGTAAAGCATTATGTGCTGATAGTGATGGAAGCATTATTGTAAGGGCAAAGCTAGGCAATGAAAGAGACATGACATGTTGTTTCCTCATTTTGTTCTCTCCTTTTGCCAGTAACGTGTAGTAGAACACAATGAGTGATGTGATGTCATCATGCTTTGCATTTCTCTGCATGTTCCAGGCAATGATGGAAGCAGAGGCTGGACAGGGAAATGTACAACACAAGGACATCACAACGCACATTGTGTTATGGGAAGAAGACAGAAAGTTACCAGGTGAGGTTGCAGTTCCATCTGTCCTGAAATGTTTAATTCCATCTGAACTATACTGGGTTCAGATGCATAGAAGTGATCAGATCATAGTTTATTAGTGATTCAGCAAGAGAAAGAAGAAGACTGCAATCCCTGGCCGAAGCCAGGTATTTATGCCTGAAAAGGGTTACACCCAAAAACACCCCACTCCCAACAATAGGCTATTTACACTCTATTGTTTCCCAATTGGTTTACTCTAGGATCCTTGTCTCCCTACTGGTCCATTCTATGATCCTAGCAAGCTATTGTTATGCATCCCCAAGCTCAGTCCTTTTGCAAGGGCAGCTCAGGCTCAATACATAACACCATCCTTTAAAAAAATGTTCTTTACATTTACCTAATGTTACTGAATCCAGAACTGATTTATGTTAGGGTCTAAAATTGTTGTCGAAGTACAATCAAAACTGTCCAAAGCTGTCCAAACCAGGATACAGAAAAGCAGAAACTTATCCTAATTAAAAAAACAAACAACAAGAACAGATAGGAAGTGAGGGCCAGAGAGAACATGTCTATATGTATGTGGGTGCCCATTTGAGTTACAGACTGTTGTGGTCTGCATGCAGACTCTGGCATGGTCTACATGCAGACTCTGGCCTGAAGCCAACCTCACAAGTAGATTGTTCAGTAGTATGTCTAGGAGCCAGGCAGACCCTCTCAAGTTAAACAATACTTTATTTCTACAAAGCACAAAGTCAGGGCACTGCACACTAGGCACACTAAAGAAAATGGACCAGTGGATACTTACCGTGAGGGGTCCTTCTCATCTGAGATAAGGAGGACATCTTGATGGGTGTTTCCCACCCTATCTGTAGGGAGGCAGGAACCAATAATCTTCAACTTCCTGTCCTCTTGGTGAGGAACACCCATCTCCTCAGTTCTGGAACTCACATGAGCAGTAATAACAATAACAACACTGAACCATAACAACAGAGCCAGAACTGGCTAACTACTGAGAGAAAAACAGAATAGAATCACAGACAGGAAGGAAGGAAGCGAGATGAAAAAACAGTAGGTAAGGAGCAGCAGAATTGAACGTTGACGATGACATGGGAGGGTGAAGATGTCCTCCTTATCTCAGAGAAGAAGGACCCCTCACAATATGTATCCATGTGGAAAGAGCAACACTTTGGATTAGCAGAGAGTGCTTCCAGCTCTGAGACTCTTCTGGCTGAGGTGACCACTACCAGGAAGAGGGTCTTCATTCTGAGCCACTTCAAAGAGATCTCTTTGATGGGTTCAAATGGTGGTGCTGTCAAGGCATTGAGAACCACATTTAGCCTCCATGAAGGGAGTAGTAGGAGGATCCTGAAGCAACACACCCTTCAGGAACCGACATACAAGAGGATTAGCAGAAATGGTGTATTCTCTAAAGGTGGGTAGAACCGTGGCCAAAGCTGCTGACTGACATCGGAGGGTAGATAGATGCCTTCAGCCCTAAGTTGTGTCCGTCCTGCAGGAAGTCGAGGATGGTTTGCAGACGTGGCTTTAGTGGATCCAAGCGTTTCCTTCCGGGCCACCGAACAAATGCCTTTCCACGCGGTGTTGTAGATTCAACAAGTGGAAAGTCTCCTGGAGACCATTATAGTATCCAACACCTTTTTGGAGAAGCCTAGGTTGTGGAGCTTTTCCCGCTCAATCGCCAGGCGGTCAAGCGGAGCCATCCCGGTACTGGGTGCCAGATGGGGCCTTGACTCAACAGATCCGGCGATACTGGCAGTGTGAGTGGATGTCAAGACGCAATGGTTTTTAGCTTGGAGAACCATGGTCTCTTGGGCCAGTATGGAGCCACCAGTATGATTTCCACTTTCTCTTCCCTGACCTTCCAGAGAAGACTTGGGATGACCAGCATTGGGGGATAGGCATACAGAAGCCCCGTAGATCAAGGAGATGTCAAGGCATATGTCGCCTCCGCCCTGTGTTGATAAAACTTAGTAAAGAACTGTGGCAGTTTGTGATTGGCTGGTGAGGCAAAGTGATCCATGACTGGACAACCGAAGTGGTTCACTATCAGGTTGAACAATTCTATCTTCAGGGACCATTTCCCTTCCTGAAGTTGCCACCTGCTGAGCCAATCTGCACAGGTATTGAGGGAGCCCTTTATGTGCTCTGCCCTGATGGAGGCTACGTTGAGTTCCGCCCATATCAAGATTCTGCAAGCTTCTCTGTGGAGGAGGAAGAAGAGAAGAGAGAGATTGGATTTATACCCTGCCCTTCACTACCCAAAGGTGTCTCAGAGCGGCTTACAAGAGGATTCCCTTCCTCCTTTCCCTTCCTCTCCCTACAACAGACACCCTGTGAGGTAGGTGGGGCTGAGAGAGCTCTGACAGAAACTGCTCTTTTTCAAGGACAGCTCTTATCAGAGCTACGGCTTGCTCAAGGTCATCCAGCCAGGTGCAAGTGGAGGAGTGGGGAATCAAACCCGGTTCTCCCAGATTAGAGTCTGTGCACCTAACCACTACACCAAACTGGCTCTCAAATGAGTGAGGACTTGGAGCCCCCTTGGCTGTTTTTATATGCTTTTGTAGCAACATTGTCTGTCCTGATGAGGACGTGACGTCCAGAGATTAGAGGACTGAAGTGAAGAAGGGCAAGGTAAATGGCCCTGAGCTCTAGTAGGTTGATGGGAAGTTTGGTTTCCTCCTTGGACCACACTCCCTGAGCCGGTGAGCTATCTGCTCGCAGTCTGTCACATAGTACACATGGGCCTATAGCAGGTTTTTTGCCTCGGACCACCAGGTTAGACTGACTTTGACCTGATGAGGAACCAGGACAATGGATTCGTCCTTTGTCATAATCTTGAATTGATATGGTTGAAGAAACTGTTGTAGAGATCTTGCGTGCATGCGGGCCCATTGCACTGAATCGAGGCAGGAGATAAATAGTGCCATCAGCTTGGCGAGCGCCATCAGCGATGACTGACTGGCTTTGATGATTTGTTGAGAGAGTACAGATATTTTCTGCCTTGGGTTTTGGAAGAAACATTCGATTTTGAACCATATTCAGAACTACTCCCAGATGTTCTATGGACTGAGAGGGAGACAGACAACTCTTTTGAAGGTTCACAAGGAAGCCGTGGGAGTGGAGGCACTAAATGGTGTTTTCGGTGTCCCTCCTGGATTTGTCTGCCGAGCTGGACCTTATCAACAGGTCGTCAAGATAGGGGTGCACATGGATGCCCTGTTCTTGGAGTAAGATGATGGGATGAATGAGAATCTTCAAAAACACCCAAGGGGCAGTTGAGAGACTGAACGGTAGTGCTCTAAATTGCCAATGTTGATCCTGGACACAGAAACAGAGAAACTATCTGTGGCCCTGAAAGATGGGAACCTGCAGATAAGCCTTGGTCAAATTGATGGAGGTTAAAAATTCTGCCGGTTGAAGTGCCTCAGTGATGGATTTTAGGGTCTCCATCCGAAAATGGTGTAACCTTACAAACCTGTTTAGAAATTTCAGGTCCAGTATTGCCCTCCAGCGGCCGTTCCATTTGAGAACCATGAAAAATATTGAGTAGACACTTCGTCCTCTCTCTAGGACAGGTACCGGTTCTATGGCCTGAATGTTGAACAGGTGTTGTATGGCATCTAGAGTGCAATGAAGCTTGACTCAGTTCTTCATTACTGGTGAGGGGACAAATCAGTTTGGGGGGTCTCGTGGCAAACTTGATGGAATAACCTTTGGAGGTGACCTCCCGAGACCAATGATCTACGTTGGATTCAACCCAGGTTTGTTGGAATAGTAGCAGACATCCCCCCACCGGCGCCAACCAGCAGTCATGCTTTGGAAGGCTTGTTGTCTCTTCCAGGCTTGTCGTCTCTGTTGAAGAAGGACTTACCCTGTTGTTGTAGAAGGAATTTCTATGAAAATTTTGTCTATTTGCTGCTCAAGACTGCCGTCTGAAGTCTCTGTTAAATCTTGGTGGAGGCCTCTGGGAACGAAAGGAATAGTTGCCAGAGTCTCTGCGATCTGGTCTGCCCAGGGATCTGGGCATCACCTTTTTCTTATCTCTAGTTTCTATAAGTATTTTGTCCAGGGAGTCCCCGAACAAGCGGTCACCTTGGAAAGGGTATGCTGTAACTATGGTCTTGGTGTGAAGGTCTGCTTGCCAGGCTCGAATCCAGAGCGTTCTTCTAGCTGCTACTGTGGAAACTAGGGCCCTAGAAGAGAGAATCATAGCATCCAAGGTAGTGTCCGCAGAGAAACTTGAAGCTTTAAGCAGTCTATTTGCACCTTCAGCCAAGCGCTTGTTGGATTCAGGAATGAGCTGAACCATTTTTCTGGACCACGCAATCGCCGCTCTTGCTACCATGGTGGCTGTGGCTGATGCTCTGATGGCCATGGTGGTAGCCTCGTGAGCTTTCCTTAAGGCAAATTCAGCCTTCTTGTCTAAGCTGTCTTTGACTGATCCATCACCATCTTCAGAAACCAGGCCAGCTATCTGAAGTGCTGTTAAAGGAGCATCCACTAGAGGGACCTAGAGAAACTTATTAGTAAAAGTTGGTAAGGCATATAACTTTTTAATATTGGGGGGACAACATCTATTAGCCATAGGCTTAGCCCATTCATTTTAAAGTTGTTTCTCTATAAATTCAGGAAATGGGAAAACTTTCTCCATCCCAGGGGTTCTAGGAAAATAATATTTGCTCCCCCTAGGTCTGGATTCATCAGAAGGATTGGAGCTGTTTAAAGCCTCTGCAGGAACTTTGGGCTGCAGTTCTAAGGCAGTAAGGGTCTTTTGAAGAAGATATGGATAATCTTCTGGTTTAAAAAGTATCATAGAAGGTGTAGGCACCTCTAATATGTTCCCCCAAGGGCACTACAGTCGGGGAGTCATCATCTCCTGGAAATTCCAGGCCCCAGGGATGTTAAATTTGCGGTGACCAGAGCCAGGGCATTTTCGGTGGCAGCTCCTACCTGCTGGAAGGAGCTTCCGGAGGAGATCCGGGCCCTGCGGGATCTTTCTCAGTTCTGCAAGGCCTGCAAGACAGAGCTTTTCCACCAGGCCTTCGAGTAGGAGCCGCAGCCACTACTACTCCATCATTGCCATCTATGCACCGTCGCACCATTACCACGACTATCTGGTCCCTTTGGGGGTGCGAGGTGCCCCTGGCAGGAAAAGGATGATAGATTTCGGGAAAGTTGTCGTTGGGTTTAAGATCTACCCCATGGAGCACTGAGATTTTGTATTTTTACTGTATTTTACTGTTTTATATTATGTGTTTTTATTGTTTTAATCTTGGCACTTTGTGCCCTTGTTAGCCGCCCTGAGCCTTTGGGGTAGGGCGGGATACAAATCTAAGGATAAATAAATAAATAAAATAACTCTTCCTCCATATCCTCATCAGATAGGAACTCCCCTTCCTCCCTGTCCTCAATTATGCTTTCCTCATCCTGTAAGGGATCCCAATGGGAATGGGTTCCCCTGTGGGCACAGAGGCCCTTTCTGGCAGCATTGGTCGGCCAGCAGGGTCTATCTACTTCTAACTCCTTGTGCCTGTAATTCCTTTGGGAATGGGAAGGAGACTGGGAACCACCTTCAGCCTGGTATGGATTATGAAGGCCAGCTAACTTGTTCCCTTACGGTTTGTCTCAGAAACTGCATGAGTTCAACAGATATGGAGGTCCCCCATTGGTCAGGGCTACTCATGAGTAATCCTGCTTGGGAATCTGCCGTTCTTGCAACATCCGTAGAGGCGGTCTGGGCATTAGGAGTCTCCTGCCCGTCACCGACGTTTGCATCCTGGCTTATGGAAGCGGATGGAGCCGCCCCGCAGCCTCCCCCCCCACTCTCCCTGAGGGCCTCCGAGAATCCAAAATGGTGCCTGCGACTCGAGACACGGTCGAGGAATAGGGCCGCTTTTTTGCACGCTTTTCCTTCTGCGCAGGTTTAGACTTCAGTGCAGCCGATTTTGCTGTGCCTGTTGGCGTTCGGGTGATAGCTGCGTCTGCTGCACCAAAGGAGGCTTCCTTCTCTCCTCCAGAGAGGAAATCATCAGAGCCCTCATGCTCTTTCTCTCTCTCCCTCTCCAGCCAGAGCGTTGAGAATCAGAGGGGGGAGGGGAAGAAAATGTAGATAAAGGGAAGAAGCTCAGAAGGACACAGGATGGGGGAGGAGGTTAAAGTTAGTCACCAGAGTTGAAGAGAGAAACTAATGAGAGAAAAATAAAGGAAATTAGGCACAAGCCTAACTATGTGCTGCTCTCCCTAGAGGCAGGAACAGAACTGATGAGATGGGCGTTCCCTACCAAGAGGACAGGAAGTTGAAGATTATTGGTTCCTGCCTCCCTACAGATAGGGTGGGAAACACCCATCAAAATATCCTCCTCTCAGAGGAAGAATAAGCAAAAAAAACCCCAGGCTCTAACTACTCACAATCTATGTTGCATCTGATCTGGGTAAACACAAGATGCCCCCACACTGGTGACTCTGCATTCCCCTTTTGTATCATTTCCCCATCATTCTTCATGGCAAAACACACATTTTTCAAACTTTCCAACCAAAAAGGAACCAAGCAGGAAAAACAGAAGGAAGCCCCAAACAAAGGAACAGCTCCCCCTTTTCAGACCCTATCTCCATGTGTGCTGGGTGTGTGTGTGTCTTCAGCCAGTCTGGGTGCTGAGCCTTGCATCTCCAGCCCACCAAACTACACCCTCCAAACAAGAAGTGTTAACATATCAATGGGCTGGCATGTTATCTCCCCCCTCCCGCTGGAAAGGAGGCCCTGTTCTGGCAAAGGGCATCTTTCCCCCTTCTTCCAACCCATGAAGATGCCTAGAAGTCTTCCCATCATCATTACTGCCAAGGCATCTCATGCCCCCCTGCCTCTCATCTCACTACTACACAGACTATAGAATAAGTATACCCCAAATTAAAGACATTCTTGTTTGACACCTTGCTGTTTATATGGCTTTCCAATTCTTCTTAGTGCTTTTTTGTAGTTACAAAGTACTTCACTGAGGTGATATACAAAAAACCACTAAGAATACATACGCCATCTAAGGGTTTCTAAGCTTTGCTGCTAGCAGCTGCCTTCCATCCATGTCATAGTCTTATTAACAGTTTAAAAGGCGCTCTCACCTGCTCTTTCTGACAAGTTATCTGACAGGCTGTTCTACCTTCACTCTTCTCTCCCCAGATCAAGATTGCAGTCCTGTAGTGGCAATTGGGGATGGGATGGGCCACCAGGAGTTGGATGTTGGCTATTCTGACTTCAATCCCTCCTCAGGGCCAAATGGTTCTCAAGCAGCATGTAGTTGGAGCGGAAGGAGGGAGTGTACATTGCACAAATGACAATGTTATTGTATGCTATGCTGAAGGTACACAACATGCCCCATGGAGAAAGTAGTCACAGTATGGTAACAAAGCTTTGAATGGCCCCAGGATCAACAGACACAACATTAATAAATCAGAGGGAAGGCAGGGGAGTGTCTCCAAGAAAAACAATAGGTCCATTTACCTGTCATTTTTGCTTCTTGCTTATGCTGATTTGTTAGTTCAACACACAAACTGGTACATCTCCAACTACCCGTGGCCTTCACAGAGTGGGGCTTGCCTGCTTCTCTCTTCTGCTGCAGACCCCTAACATTTTTTTTTGTCTCTGGAAGGGTCAGCAGACTCTTAGGAACAGCAGGGGGACAAAATGGGGGCCTGGAGTGGAAGGGGAATTGCCATCCCCTCTCCTACAAATGGAAATGTCATCTGGTCAGCATAACTGCATGGCTGGATACTTGCCATTGTAATTAAAACAGTGATGATGGGATTAAAAAGGGAAATTGTTCCAGATGAGGACATTGCAAGCACAATTCACGGCTTACCGATCTTGTAAATTCAAGATTAAAATTAGCACAATGTAACTTACTAAAGTGCACACAGCATCTTAAAAAAGTAAAACCTGTTAAATTGTTAAATGGCAGCATTTTATAGTGCATTAGCTACACTAGAATGAACAGAAACTGCTATAAACAGCAGCTGTAAGAGTCAAAAGATAACTGAGAAGACATGTTGAGCTTATCACTAAAGATGTGTGGATATTAATTTCCATAATGTCCTGCTGTTAATATAAAGACAGTTTCCAACAAACTCAACTTCTACCACTCCAGCAGGCAACATTGTATACACAGAGAATGAACCATGATACTTGCAGATGGCAAAGCAATTCCGCCACCCTCCTGCACTACTGCAGATTTGGGAAGGAATACAAAGACAGCTAGGGATTTCAGTTCTCCAGCACTATTTTCCTGTAGTACAGTACTCTTTTAACTCAGAGATTTATTTCTAAGTCAAGACCAGAATCACACTCTACCACAATATGTGAAAAATCACAAGGGAAACAGTTCCCCCAGCTTTCCAGACTCAGGCTAATTTAATGTACACTTGCCATCTACCCTTCCCTGCGCTTTCAAACACAGAATATTAGCCTGCAGAGGCCCCTGCTGGAAGTACACAGTACTACTCTTCCAAACCACTATCTTAGCCAAGTGCCAGAATGCTCCTGCGAGCAATTTACACAGCTCTTGAACACAATGTGGGAATACACATGCCTGCCTCCAACAAAAAGGGGCTGAGCAAGACAATCATCCATCTCCCTTGGAAGAAGTGAGTGTTTGAAAGCTTCCTTTGCAGAACTGCTTGCCTACCATGCTGTTTAAGATGTTGTCCCTTGGTTAGGAAAAACATTAGCAGGCCTACCTTAAATGCAAGGCTTCTGTAAAAATTTAGTAAGTGGCAGCCATGGAAGCTACTAAGGAGGGAGTTAAACTGAGAATTTAAAGAGTCTCAAAAGAGACTTCATAAGTGCCACTTCCTTGCAATATAACTGCACATTATATTACAAAAATCACATCAAGAAGGTCCATCAAGACAATCCAAAGAGGAATAAAGATGTTTATGTAAACTACCATTTCCAAGGTACGAAGCCAGTTGTTAGTAAACATCTCAAATAAAATTGTTTATTATTCTGCCTGGGTCCTCATGCCTCATTTGGTCACATATAAAGTATACCGTATTGGGAAAGAGAGGATAAGAGGTTGGGTGGGTGCTCTGAGCTCTCCCATGGGAACCAAACCAGAGTGGTGGCAGCCATTACAGAGCTTTCCCTAACCACTGCCCACGACAGAAACCATGAATCCATATAACAAATCTAAATAAAAATAAAGCTATGAATTCAACTGAGTGACTATTCAGGTCAAATAAAAACTAAAGCTTAAAATGCTCCTTTATGTGTCTCCTCTCACATGGTGGAATATCACCAATCTGATATGGAACTGGCAAGAAATGCATGTGATGAGGTGCCCTGGTGAACTTCATGGGTGACAGTTAAATTCTATTGAAACGATGAGAGAACAACCACATCCATGGCATATCAAGCACAGTTCTTTGGGTGTGCTAAAATTATTGTGTCCCAATTTTAATTAAATCAGTGTCTTAAGTTTTCCCCTTAAATTTAAAGAATGTAAGAGAAATACAAGCAATATTGTCTTTAAGTTTTTACAAGTATTATTCCAACAAAATAATTTCCACATAAAGCTTTCAATATACCATTTAAGTCGCAAAATTTGGTTTTTTCCTAATTAAACATTTCACTTCAAATGTTTGTTGCTGATGGATGTCAAGCCATTGTCAAAGCCTCCTAGTATTTCTTGAATTACTCAGAAGCAAGGAAAGTTACTTGCTCACCAAATCAGTGGATTCAGCTTACAGCTGAAATTGTATATTCTTTTTGAATTAACCTTGCCTATATTTTGTGAAACCTAGCTCCAATATGCCTACATAAGAAATTACATTTCCAATGTAAAAACCCTATATTTTAAAGAATCCCACACTGCAGGGAAAACATTGCTTTGACAATACACTGCATGATCTAATAGGATTTTTACCATGGCTGATATCTATGAATTTGCAGTGCTTACAAATGAAGCTGTATAGGAAGTCTCCTTAAATTAAGCACCATGATAATGAAGTTGTTATAGTACATGTGCTAGGAGAGCTAATAATTATACTTAACAGAGCTTCTTCTTCCTCTGTATGCTGTATTACAAAATATTTTAAAATAGAAATAATAGACATGTGAAATAATGTTTTGTCAAAAATATATATTTACAACTGATCATTTATAAAAACAACCCTGTTTAAATAGCCCCTGCACTATCAACAATCAACAGAATAAAGCCACAGGCATAAAATGATCTGAAGAAGTTTTTGCTTCAGTATCACCTATTTGCATTTTACACAACCTATGGAAACTTGAAAACCTCAAGATCTTGTTTCTCCAAAGACATCTGAGCCATGCACAACAAGACGTTCTATGGAACTCTTAGTTAACTGAATCCTTTCATGTTAGGCAGTAATACACTGCCACCTGCCAGAGGGACACCTTCCCTGCCACCCTTTAGTCTGCTTTGATGACCCTGTAGCTACCATCCATTGGTCTTCTTAACAGAAGGGTCAGTACTTTGGTTTCCAAAGACATTTTCAAGGAGTTAAATAAGTATGCAGCTTGCTTCATACATTACAAAGAACACGATTAAAAAGGCCAGTTATAAAACTGCTAAAATTTGGGTATCCTATCCTTTATTTAGCATCCTAGTAAAGGCACTTATGATTAACTTTTAAAGCACTGGCATCAACAAGTCAAACCCAGCAAAATGTCAACATGTCTATTCTCAATAATTTTGGAAGTAAGGAGAAAGCAAACTGCTCTGCCTTCTCAGAATTGTGGAGAAGGATAAAATAAATATGATGACATTTACTGTTTCAGGGCAAAGTGCCATTTAGAAGGATGGAGCTGTCTATTCAAGCCCAAGTCTGAGAGTTGTCATGGGAGATGATAAAAATCTGGAACATGGAAAACATCAAAGGGAGAAAGAGGTGCATCTAGCTTTAAGAATATTTGTCCTGCCAATGTGTCATGAACAAGGTGTGCATACTACCAGTTATTAGTCATTACTATATTCCATGCCCTATCCAACACAGTGGCTATTAACAAATGTGTTTCAATGTTTGACATCTTGTACAATTAAAAACATATGAATAACAGTATCCCTTTACATCTGTGTGAGTGTATGCACAGAATTCTTACACATGCATATGCCTTCTCCTGAATTTGGCAAGTATTCAGCATGGACTCCTAACACTAGGCTTCTGAGTCATAGCACCCATTCTGCCCATAAGCAAATAATGCGTATTCCACAGCTTGGTGCACACTGTGAAAGAGGAGATTTGTCTCTCCTTTTTTGGCATACTCCCCTCGGTTTAGAGAATCCCTCACAGAAGGACTGCACTGAGCCAGCAGCACCCGGACACCAATTTCCCCATAATCTCTGTGAACCTCTTTGAGTGTGTGGATCCCAGCTGTATCCAAGAACTGCACTGCACAGCAGTCGATCACTATAGTATGGAACTCCAATGGCTGGGTGACGAGCTGCACTGAGACTGCTGCCTGGTTTCCATTAGAACTGGCCATTTCCTCGCGAAACTTTTGCTTTTCTGCCTTTCTCTTTGCTGCCAGCACCCACAAAGGGTTGACTCCAGTCAGCTTGTATAGCATGGATTTGAATGTTTCTTTATTAGCATAGTAGAGAGGTGCTTCAAAACGAAAAACTCTGATGCTTGGCATTGTCTGAAGGTCCCTGTATGCAAGAAGGGGTTCATATATTTCAGATTCTGGCACGCAGCCCAGTAGTTGTCCTTCTGGTTTCTGGGTCCGCACAATGACACACAGAATAGAGAAGCAGACCCCAATTAGAAGCCCAAGTTCAGTACTTATCAGTGCTGAAGACAACATAGTGACTACCCAGATCACGGTGTCTACTTTGCTTAACCGCCACATTTTGGGCAGGTCACTGAATTTCCGCAAGGCTCCTCTGAGATTTACAATGGTTATAACACCTAGGACACACTTTTGGAGGGAATAGAACAGGGGAGCAATCACAAGCAGGACAAGCAAGATGACCAAGCCAGATACCACACCAGAGATCTGAGTCCTACAGCCTGTTGACTCTTTGATAAGTGTTTTGGCAAGAGCAGCACTGGTTGTGAAACAATGGAAAAAAGAGGGGATGATGTTGCAGAAACCGATTGCATACATTTCCTGGTTGGCTTTAACAGTGTAGCCGTGCTTCTTGGCAAACATCTCGGAGAGAGATACAGTGATGGCAAAACCAATAATGGCTATGGCCACCGCATCCACAGCCACACTGGGGATCAGAGTCCAGTCTGGTGGCTGCGGTGGCAAAAAGCCAGTGGGAATGTGCCCAGCTACACTTGAACCATACTTCTCTTCCAGTTTGCCAAAATGAGATGCTAGTGTAGCTGCCACAACCACCAGCAGCTCAGTAGGCAAGGGTGCCTTCAGTTTGGTCTTGAACCGCTCATTCCTCTCTTTTGTTGGGATGAGAACAAGAAGGCATAAGCAGCTAGTGCAGAGATCACAGAGGTTGGTCTTGTGGATGTTTCTGAATATGTTTATCCAAGTGGCTACCAGAGATCCGATGCCATTGCTCCGAGGAATCTCTAGGCCCAAGAGGTATTTGGCTTGGGAAGTAAGGATTGTGAAGGAAGCGCCAGTAACAAATCCACTGAGCAAGGAATCGGAGAGGTACACAGAAACAAAGCCCACCTGGAAGAAGCCCATGGCAACCTGAAAATAATGAGAAATACAAAGGATCAGAAGACAGTTTGCACCTTAGGCCTGAAGGGAATGATGACTCGGTAACACCCACACCCACATTGCTTGTGCACAAGTGCACCTGAAGAGTTAAGCTGCACCTTCAGGTCATAATGATGAGTTAAGAGGTCACAAGTTTTTTCAAACTTGTGTTAGGCTTGGGAACCCCAAAGCAATTAAACAGTGGAGTGACATAGCCGTGGATCTGTGGTTTGGCTGGGTAAAGGCAGAGTGGCGAAGCAAAGAATGAGTCTGGGTCTCCACCCCCTTGTACACACCCATAGATGGCATGAAGGAAAGAAGCAAAAAGATCTGTGGTGCACGATGCTCAAATGGATGGAAAAGATATTCATAGATTCACTAAGCAACGCCAACACTTTATTAATTCCCCTTTCTATAACTTGAGATCTCATTTTTTTTCTATTTGACCACCCTCCTACAAAAACAGTCAGATCTACCCCCACTCCCACCAAATTCTGCAGTTACTCCACTAACTTCCTCCCTACCTGGCCATCTAACTGAGTGGGAAGTAATGGTGTTTCAGTTCCAATAATCTCTGCAGTGCAAGACAATGATACACAATTGTCTGAAAAAAGTTATGGGGTGAAACAAAGATCGAGGCAAAAAACCAAATTTGCCTGGATTCACAAGAAGCACAATCACATCTGATCTGAGAATTATGGATCTTAATTAATACACATATTATTGTTTACTTTGAATCAAAAGAAAGTGTGTAATGCCACTGGGTCAGTCATCCACCAACCTGGCACATCTGATAGGAAGACAAGAAGAGGAAAAGATACACCCTTTGTCACATCTTACCTGATAAACTCCAGCAACGAAAGTCACAGTGGCTCCAATGGTAATTGCATAGCAACTTCTATCACATAATGCTTGTGATGTGTGGTTCACAGGCCCCAGCGTGCTGTTAGCTACAGAAACACTCATATCTGAATGAAAACTGCTAGGAACACTGTGTTTCAAATCAAATCCAGCTCTGTATAGTTCCCGATCTACCACTTCTCCTATCATCAGGCAGAGTACACCAAAAATGCCAACAGATATGTGACGGGATGTTCCAAACAGGAAATAAATAATACTTGCGAAAAAGGATGTGTACAGACCATAGATGGGTTCTTGGCCCGCCAGCAGGGAATAAGCAATGGACTGTGGAACCAGCAAGATTCCCACAATCAGACCAGACATAAGATCGCCTAAGATGTTCTCTTTCAGATTGTACTTGGGGAGCCACTTTAGTACGGGGAGGAAACTGGTGATCTGGTCTTTGGCTCTAGCTGGAGTGCAGCTGCAGGCTTTCCTCACTTTCTTCATCACATATGCCTTGACACTGGTGTGTCTTTGTACAGGTTCCAGGAAGATTCTGGGATGACACTTTGGTTTGCCATCACTTATATCTGCCAGCTCAAATGTGGGATGGACATGGTTGGTTTCCACTTCTGCTGCCATCCTCAAGGCTCACTAGGATAGTGGAGGGGGACACAAACAAAAAGACAAGATTGTTCTATTAGCCTACAGATTTCAGACTTATTAAAACAAAATCCACAGAAACCACGCCTCTGAAAAAGACAGGACCAATCTGTTAAAAACTTGCCTGAATCCACAGGGTCGGCTAATTGGAATACAATACGATAAAGTTTATTGCCAGCTGCCAAAAGCCATTACTATCTCTCCTTATGTGAAGTGGAGTGGCACTTTCCAGCTCTCCCATTGGCTGTGCAATGCACTCCCTCAGCTATTGGCCCTTCAGCCGCCACTCAAGAGTACTCGCATACCATTGGCTGGGTGCTGGGTCTGCTCCTCTTCCCCACCCACTCCCCCTTCAGCCACTGTGCCCTGTCAGAATTACTGGCAAACTGTGACTTCCGGATCCGGGCTCATCGACAGAGGAAGCGTTCATGCTCGCTCCTCTGCCCTTTGACTTTCTTAGACAAATTCAACATCTCAAATTCTTTCTAGACACAAAAGTTTTGGCAGGGGGCTTTTCTGGTTTGAGTTCAGTGGGGTGGCGACGCCCTGGATTCAGCCAGCTGCCCTGAAGCAAGGAAGTCAAGTAGCAGTTACGGGAGCTACGATAGAACTGCAGAGTCACGCTGAGCACAAGACGAGCCGTGGGGAACCAGCAGAGTCAAAAAGAGTACCAAAACTTATAAGAATCACAAACAAAGCTAAGTATATTAAATTTACATACAGACTCATCCAAGAGGGAGGTATTTGGGAGGGTGGGTGCCGGAGAAAGGAGAAGTCCAAACTAATATTAAAAAAAAGCACAGAAGTTTTAAAGCAGCAAGCAGCTAGCGAAAGAAGAGTGTGAATTGATATTAAGATTTGAGCTAAGGGACGAAGGGAGAATAAAAAGCGGGAAGTTATAGAAACAGCAAAAGGTTTTCTTTTTCTTTTTTGTCTTTCTGTCTACATACCCCTTTAAGTGGACACGGTGACAGAGCACATTTGCCGGAGCCGAGAACGCAGAGCTGGAAAAGCGACGGGGAGAAACGAGGAGGAGGGTGGAGGAGGAAGAGCAGAGGTGGTGACATCATCAATCGGAGCGAGACCTCAGCGGAGAGCCGAGCAGAACTGACGGAGCAGATGGAGGGGTGACTTTAAAAGGGAAAAAAGGCGGAGACAAGACATAGGCAAAACATAGTTGGAACACAAAGACTGAAAAGAAGATAGAAAGAACACAGGATAGATGGAACAGAGTTAATAAGGGGCATACGGGACAGATGGAATGAAGTGTGTGAGGGGAAAAAATAGATTATAGCATTGGGAGATTTTAGAAGGAGAAGGCAATTAAAATAGATAAAAGGAAACTTAGGAGAAGCGCCAGAAAAGAAAAATACATATATGGCCTCAGGATTTAGTGGAGGCAGGAAATCATCATTGTCATCACCAGGGCAGATAGGAGGAGTAACCCAGCTTAAATTAACAAATATGAGTCTTACACAAGCAACAATGAAGGAACTAAACAAAATGATACAGGAAAGTGTGACACAGGCTGTGTCACAAGCAATGAAAATAACGATTGAAAATACTTTGCCAACATTAATTAAAAAAGAAATAGATCCCATAAGTATGAAAATGGATGACTTAGCAACACAAATTAAAAATGACACTGAAGAATAAAAAAAAACAGATAGTAGATAATACACAGGAAATTAAAAAGATTTCCAATAACCAGGGGAAAATAAAAGAAAAAGTATGGGATTTAGATCTAGATGTCCAGGAAATTAAGAGTAAAAATGAGAGACTAGAGGATACACTCATAAACCTGGAAATGGATAAGGCTGCACTGATCATAAGGTGCCAAAATATACCAGAAAACATAGAAAAAAATCTGAAAGAAGAAATTGTACACAATTTAGCTGAACAGTTAAAAGTAGCCATGAAAGAACTGGAAGACGGAATTGAGTCTATATATAGAAGGAACTTGGCATGGGCCAAGAAACATAAAAAACCAAGGGAAGTACATATAAAATTTGATAGAAAAGAATTGAAGGAAAGAATTTTAAGGGCATCAAATGAAAGTAAAGTTAATATTCAAGGAGAAGAAATAATATTTTTAAAAGAAATACCGTGGAGAGTGAGGGGGAAAAGGATGCCCTAGACAACACTAACTAATTTGTTGAAAAGTAATAGAATCATGTTTAGGTGGTTAATACCAGAAGGAGTGCTCTTTTCATTTAACAGTCAAAGATTCATAATAGACTCGGTATTCAAGGCAGAAAAGTTCCTAGAAAACCATGGTGATGAGTTAGGGCTGCAAAAAGATGATGGGGAGGAGGAAGAGGAAGAGAAGGAAGATGGAACAGAAGAAGAAGTAGTAGAGGAAGACAACATACACCAAGAAACAAACAAAAGAAAGGGAAATACACCAAAAAGAAACAAAACTAAACCAAACAAATCAGCATATCAAATTCTGACCAGATATAAATACAGAAGCAGAGCAAAAAAACACTAAGCAATAAAGATACCTTGTAAAAATATAACATCATATCTATAAATATAAATGGTTTAAACAGTCTGCGGAAAAGAAGAAAGACATTTCATCAGCTGCAAAAAATAAAAGCAGATATTGTATGTTTACAGGAAACACATATTAAAAAGAAAGATGTAAAATATTTAGAATGTAAAAAGATAGGTACAGCGTTTATTGCATCAGCAGACGAAAAGAAATGGGGAGTTGTGATATATGTGAAAGAAGCATTAAATCCAGAGTTGGTATATGGTGCAGAAAACGGTAGAATAGCAGCAATCACAGTTGTAAGGAATGGGAAAAATATTATTAATAAATATTTATGCACCTAATCAAAATCAAAAAAATCTTCTTTCAAAAAATACAAACAATTCTGAATTTAGTAGAGGTAAATAGCACTTACATAATAGGAGATTACAACTCGGTTTTAGACCTGGCAAAAGATAGAAAGAATTGTAGAAAAGGTCATAGAATGGGAGCAGTACTACCAAAGAGCTTTCGGCAAACAGTGGAGGAATATAACTTAATAGATGCCAAAACAAAATTAAATCTTCTTCATCATAAAAAGAATTTATTGTTGAACTATGAAATAGAGGGAAAATAGTTTACTAAACAGTATTATTTTGAAAATATAAATAAGCCTAATAGATGGCTAGCATATAAAGTAAGAAAAGAAAGAGAAAAGCGCACAATAATTAAGTTACGCAATGATAAAAATGAAGATAAATTTAAGTTACAAGAGCTCAAAATGATAGTAGAAAACTTTTACAAAAAATTATATAAACATGACATGCAGGATGAAGAATTTTTTTAAATTTTTTTTTAAAGAAGTCCATTTTACACCATCCCTGTGAGTTGTTAGTGTTGGGTAAAATAACTTTTTATTTCAGGATTTATTAAATATATTAAATTAAGCAGATTGAAATAATAGCATTTTAACTGTTAATGTTGCACTTTCCCTTATTTTATGTTAGTGGATCTTGGGGTGTACTAATTATCCTTATTTTGGTCAGATGATTGGGCTTGGGGTCTTTTTTATGTTTTTAGATATGTTTTTTTGTTTGTTTATTTATAAAATTTAAAATTTAAAATACAGTCAGTAGCTATAAGTCGAAACAGCAGCAAAAAATAAAATCGGGAAGGGGGACACATTCACGATATCTGGGGAGTTTCCTCAATACAAGTAATGAACTTGTGGATGAGCAGGAGCGTTCAGCCTTGAAGCAAATGTGACAGCCTCAATTGATGTGGAAATACTCTTAAACTAATAGCCACTCATGGACCTCTGCTCCATATGTTTATCCAGTCTCCTCTTGAAGCTGTCTGTGCTTGAAGACGCCACCACTTCCTGCAGCAGTGAATTCCACATGTTCATTAATCTTTGGGTGAGTAACCATACTGTGTCAATCATATTGCTGTTCCGGGATATAAAAATTAAAAGCAATTTGGCTTAGATGTCAGCACAGATCAGGACTCATTAATAAAACATATTTCACAACTACTTGCCAAATTGTTGAGGGACACTGCAGTTGATGAACATTAAGGTCCATCACATGGAGAGCAAAAAATCTTGTCAACCATATAGCCTGCTTTTTTGAGCAGCCAGGAATGAAAGATCTCTTAAAATTTGTTTCAAGCGCTCCTGGCCATTTCTTTAACATGAAAAGCACTGAGATTGTTGGTCATCTTTACTTCTATGTGTCTTCAACATATAAACTACTTCCAATTTACTTTTCTATTGTTGAAAAAAGACACAAACAGTATTTTCCAAAGCTGCTGAATGTTTTATTGCACTGTCACAGGAGACAGCAAAAGTAGAAACTCGGGGGGGGGGGTTGTACCTCTCCCTAGTACGTTTATAGTCCCCATGATAAGCATGCACAGTTAGAATGTGGTATTTTCCAGTGAAACTGACCAGGCCCGTAGCTACAGTGGGGCTTTTGGGGCTCTGTCTTCTTTCTTAAAGGCACAGCCCCACAAGAATTTCTCTTGTAAATGCTTTTTTCAATCATTTTAAAACATTTTTAAAGGTGTGTATTCCTTTAAGCAGAGTGGGGTGCTGTAGCTGACTAATTCCTGCACTGAGCAAGGGGGTTGGAGTAGGTGACCTCTAGGGTCCCTTCTAACTCTGTGTCAAGAAACTGGCCTCCTTTAAGAGAGTTTTCCTGCCTAAGTGTTAGCTTTCTT